>NC_060005.1:3616250-3917187 GCF_912999745.1 Papilio machaon
AATTTTCTAATATATAAAATTCTCGTGTCACGGGGTTCGAACTTGAACTCCTCCGAAACGGCTTGACCGATTCACATGAAATTTTGTGAGCATATTCAGTAGGTCTGAGGATCGGCCAACATCTATTTTTCATAACCCCCCCCCCCATTTAGTTTTTTTTTAACTGCGCGCGGACGGAGTCGCGAGCGACAGCTAATAATTTATAATAATAATTTTTTTTGGAAATTTCAAGTATTTAAAATCATGGTGGTAATAGTAGTTTTCTCACCTTTTATTTATATCAGTAAATTACAAAGGTATATTTTCGTACCGAAACTGTGTCCTCTCAGTCACTGAACATAAGATATCTTGTATGTATGGTATATTTCTGACAGCTTTGTCTCTCTTACTATTCCCTACAAAAATTTTAAATAAATAAACTTTTAATAATACTCAAGCAATGACATTAGTTGTTGCCTTAGGTTATTGCAGAAATAACCTATTTTCTATCACATAGAAGTAATAACCTAACCTAACAAAATACCATTTCTGCTGTCCTATAAGTACAGCAAACTTTATGAGACAGCAAATACCCTTGGTAGCTTCAAAGTTTTTTTAAATACTAAGTTAAATTCTTATGAAAATATATTAATGAGACAAACATTAGTTTTATTGTTAAAGAAATATTTATTGAAATAAATAAAAATATAGATTATGTAAATCAAAATAATTTAATTTGAATGTAAAAAAGGAGGTTTTTTTTTAATGTCAAAATGCATACTTATAAACTCAACACTTCAAAAATGAGTTATAAAACAGCAAATTATTTTTGCTTAAAAAACCATTTTAAAATTATTTGATAGGTGCATTAACTAAGCACTTAGTAGTTACTGGGTTACCACTGACTTTGCTTATCAATTTATTCCCTTGCCATACTGCAAATAAATCTACATTTGTTTTCAAATCAACTTGCAGTTTCTCCCATATCTTTTTCTTTGGGTTTAACACATCATCCGGTTCACCCACAACATAGTCTTCTACTACAATTCTTTCACCGGGCTGGCTGTCTTTTGGTGGCAAGAGTGGTTCTACTTGTTTAGGGTCATCAATAGATGCACATAAAACCATTCCCTTTGATTCAATGCCCCTCATTTTAGCCGGTTTTAAGTTACATAATACTACTACATCCCGGTTTTGCATTTCTTCTATTGGAACATAATTTACAAGTCCCGATACTACTACCCTTGGTTCTTCTTCTCCTAAATCAATTTTTTCTACATACAAAGAATCTGCATCAGGATGCCTAGATACCTCTACGATGCGACCAACTCTTATGTCCAACTTAGAAGGAGTAACCTCATCAATGGCTGCAGCATTTGCTGTAACTTTTTTTGCTGGTGGATAAGCTTTTTTGGTCAATTCTTGAAGCTTACTATCCTTAAATATTTCATGAATTGGAGCTAAAAGTTTGTTAATTACTTGCTCTACTGAGGCTTTCAAATCTCCTGGATGGATTTCTTGCTTTGCATAAGCTTGTTCTAAATCTTCAAATTTGCAATAAACTACATTTCCTCCATGTTCTTCTGCTCGACATATTTTGAAAACCTCATCCTGCTTCATTAAAGGAAATATCACATGCTTAGTGAATGATAAAATACCATTATCAGTTATGTTACCGGGTTCACAGAAAGCTTTTTTAAGCTTCTTTTTAACAACAGCAGGACTATCGAGCAAATCAATTTTGCTGTCTTCCTCTGAAGCAGACATTTTGCCACCAGTGAGTCCAGGTACCATAGGGTTCATTAAATGTATTCTTTTAGCATAACCCAGTCGAGGCAAATATTTCTCAGCCAAGGTAAATATTTTCCTTTGATCAACACCTCCAAATTGTGCATCAACTTTCAAATATTCTTCATCCAATGCTTGTAAGCCAGGGTATAACAGACTACTTAGTACTGGATACTCAACTTGCTTCACTACTTCTGCTCCAGCCTTTTTCGCATCATGTTCAGTAATCACAGATGAGAGCCTGTACACATCTAATGTGAACTCTTTGCTCAATTGATAATCTGTGCCACGGACAAAACGAAGCTTTTCTAATGGTACTTCAAGAGAAGTTAACATAGCTTTTATTGCTGCTTCATAGTATTCAGTTCGAAGTGCCAAGAGATCCCATGGTGCTTTCATATTGTCCAGATAGGCATGTAAGTCTGCAAATAAGATTGTTACCTCACATCCTGCTTTAAGAAAATCGGCTATTTTAGACATAGGCACAAAGTATGCTACATGAGGTCGGCCTGTTGTAGCTGTACCCCAATAGATTTTAACATCTCGTTGCTTCAGGATTTCGACAAGCTTCTCTTCACCTATAACCTCCTGCAAATTACGAGTGATGAGATGTTTCTTTTCTTCGAAATCAGACATGACTCCAAATTTTCAACCTGAAAACCAACGAATAACGGCCATAAGCTTTAAAAAATTTATGTGATAAAATATTGTTTGATTAGCGCATTACAAAGTGTAGATTAAAGTTGAATAAGAATAAATTACTAAGTAACATTTTAAAGAAACTTACAGCACTTTAAGAAGTTTGTCACCGAAAATTAATACCAATTTCTGTACAATATGTTAGAAAATAACCAATTTCGAAAGCAGGCACACAAAACTCCACATTGCATCATTCAACGTCATACGATGGCGAGACGTCAGTCACAGCTGACATACCTGTCAATTGTCAGGTGTCAACTACAGATAGCGTATTCACAGACAATATAGTGAACACCTTTTTCATATCTGTTGCCCGATTAATACAGACCTTTTTCATAGGTTTCGAACCCCAATGAGTTCGCTCCACTTCACTTGTTTATAAAATTAAGACAAATCAGATATGGGACTAGGCTTCACAAAAATTAAAAAATCAGTTCGGTGGGTTTCTAATTTGTTTTGAATGTACAAATAATCAAATCTTTTAGCTTTATAAAAACATATAAAATTGAAACTTTTTTTTCTAAAAACAACTTTTTTTTCTATAAGATAAAGAAATGAGCGACTAGCACTTTACATGATCACTGATGCCTGCAAACATAAACTAGAAGAACTGCAGTTTCATATCATATTCGTATAGCTACTATACATCACCAGACAATCAACTTGGTAGGTTTATAATAAAGTGCTAGATTACATATTTAAAATACCTTATTTAAATGAAACTAGTTTAATTTGGCAGACTTATTTTCAAGATTAATTGTGATATATGTACTTATTTCTATGTTTTGGCATAAAATAATAAATAAGCACGTCCAGTCTGAATGCCCCGATTATAGATATCTATTGACTTTCTTGAAAATAAGTAAACATTTGGTCAGATTTTGGTTTGATTCATAGAATATAAGAGAGAAGTGTATTCACCCTTATATCCACCTGTTGCCACCATTAAAACCTTAATACGTGTTCGTTGTGAAACTATAGAATGTAACATCTTTAGTATTATATTTGACTAAATTTTCTAAATTTATTTTCTTTTATCATTCATTTAATAGCTACATCTGCAAATTCCTTGGAGTACTACGTTTTAAGATTTTTTTTACAAGTTAATTAGTTCTAAGCTTTTCAGTTTGTCTCTTCAAACACTAATAACTGCTCTTTTATTTTTATAATAAATAGAAATTATGAAGCTACATCTCAAACCTCGTAAATATCTTATGAATTAAGGAAGAAAGAAATTCTAACAAAAATACCAAACAAAATCAAAAGGTTTGTACTAACATAAAAGTTTTGTAATACTTCAGTTTGAAATTTAAATTTGGCGCTACTGTTGCAGTGAATGCTCGCGTTTCCTGTCAAAAGCGCCATTGCGCATGACAGTCAGTGCGGCCTTGCAGACTGAAGAGCGCTGCCAACAAAGGCCGAGTCGATGGGGTTACAAAAAATTTGTTAATTTGGACTTATAAAACCCTTTTGTTATCATAATTATAATTTTAAATAGGTTGTGAATCTGTGATTACGTTAAGAAATGTGTGAATGATATGAATTGTGACGACTAGCAAAGGAGTCAGCTGGTCCACAGTGCGAATAGTGAATAAGAAATGGCGGCCTTGCCAGCAGGTGTTCAGTATGGGTTATCATCTGAGTCTAGTTATAAAGAAAACAAGGAACTAGTGTTTGTGAAACTTACGGATTCTGCTTTGAAAGCTATAGAAGATTTTATTAGGAATAATAGGGTAAGTTCATACGCCATATTGTTACTACCAAAACAGGCCAACAATGTCAGGCGCCATACTTATATTTCAAGTAATCATAATGAAACTGCTAATCTGTAAATATTTGTGCAAAACACAATTTTTCTTTTATATCAAATAAGTATTCTAGGGCTATCTAACACTAAAAGCATGAAGTGAATTTAATCCCTGCGCTGTCACGCCACGTCAACAAGTAGAAATTTTACTCTGTATTATTACACACAGAATTGTATTTCACTTGGCTATTATTAGGAAGACTTCGAATTATATTGTCACCGAATTTAGTATTTACAACGTTTTATCATTGTCTGCTTTTGCAGCAATTTCAATTGATTTTTACGTCATAATATAGAATTTTCTAACCACTCTTGTGCAATTAGAATCTTTGTTGCTGAGGAAACTTTTTACCATGGAGAAGTTAACAAAAATATAAAACTATCTTCTATTGCGAAATTTTCACATTTCAATTAATTATGAACTTTCGGAAAACTAAGAGCTTAGATAACATTAACAACTACAATAAATTTTTTTTAAGAAATAATTTAAAACAATTTTTGAGTATTACACTATATTAATTTATTACACTATTACCGTGATAAATATTAAAAGCTATATAAATATAAAAAAATATATTTTTTCTGATAATTAATTTTAATTGATTGGATTTTGTGAAGTAATGTTTCTAAAAGATACCCTACCCTGCCTTCTGGGGCAAAGTAAAGAACTGTAAAGTTTTGTTATTTTGAATTACACATGTTAATTGAAGTTAATGTAACTATACTTTCATAAAATTAAAGACTAGTCAATTTATATTTAAGACCATCTAAAGTTTTCCAAAGAAAATAGATTAATAAGGTTTTTTTAAATCATTACAAGTCAAAATCAACTATTAGTTTAAAAAAACTAATAATCTACAAACAATTTGTGCCATATTTCATCAAAACAAATGTGTATTTAAAAAATAACTGAATGTTATAATTTTCATGATATTTTTAAAAAACCTAGTAGCCTAAATGTTTTTCCAGACTATGTTCTAACATCTATGCTAAATTTCATGAAGATCAGTTGAGCTGTTTTTACAATACCTTCTAACAAACATTTGCATTTATAATATAAGTAAGAAGTAAGATATTATATTTAAACTTAAAGAAACACATCATATAAAGTAGATTTTCATTATATGTAAATCAATCTTAAATTCATACAACAGTAAAAGTAATCTAGGCAGATAGAATACATGCAAAAAGTATTTAAACAAGCTAGTACCTGCCATTTTGCATACATTCATTATCTTCTGGTGCCAAATACTTGGAAATTTCGTTTAAAAACTTACATTGCCGTACATAAATATTCAGAATCTTCTAGTATAGTCTGGTAAAGTGGCAGATTCCATGGTAATTGGTCAGCAATCACCAAAAGTCCATGTGCCAACAGATTCTAATGTATCCATGAAACAAGTAATTCTTATTTTAAATCCTATAAAAATGTTAGGTAGGGGAAGAATTATAAAAATCAAATTCTACTCATAGAATAATATTTAACTTGTAACTTTAAAAGTGCAAGAATTTTATTTTTCAAGTAAATGGATCTAAATAAAATACTGTTTGGTTTATTCATTTCATTAATTCTGAAAAGATAATAGTTATGGTTAGGGTTTTCCCTGGAAGAGATGGACTGTATGAAAGGTGATGTTATTAAGAAGGGACACAAAACTGAAACAATGTAACATACCTCAATCTGGAAGACTGAGGAATGGGACATGGTCGGGAAAATGATGAACCATGAAAAAATATTACATTCCAGTTAAAGAAGCAAATCTTATCTTGTTAAAATATTCTTGTAGTTGCATATAAACATTGTTGTCATTGCCAAAGTGACATTTTAAGGTGATAAAATGTCAAATGATAGTTTTTATCCATCCATCCATCCAAACTTTCTTATTTATAATATTAATAAGATAAGAATAATAGTATTAGGATAGGCAGGGATATGTAAAGATCAATTTTTCACTGTAAATAACCATTCTTTTCATATTCGGGGAAAGATACTCCATCTTCTGTTGGGAAAATATGAGCATGTAAGACTTTACTCACCAAATCATCCTCAGTGGCTATCATCATGTGTATGGAGATTGTCTCAAGTCAAAGTACTCCGGGGTCCTTGAGATAGTCTTTACTGCAGTTTCCTGATGTACCTAATTAAGGTGCTACTGAGAAATATATGTGTATAAAATCATAATTATACTCTTGATTTTAAGACATACCACTCATGTATAATTTTTCACCAGGCCAGTGTGTCTACTGATTGGCATTATAAACTCGGGGTTAAGTTCAGTAAATATGTCCTTGCAATATAAGGGAACAGAATATTTTTGGCATATTCAGTTTTAATTTCATATCTTACAGTTATGTAGACTAAATTACTGAAAATAATACACTGTTAGCTATATTTATCAATCCAAATAATAAAGTCACATAATTTTATGTTAATTATTACTACTAGTATACAGTTGAACTTGTCAAGAACTGGATAAGCGAGAAACCTATATAAACGAGCATTGTCCAATACCTATGGATGAAGAAAATTATTGTGGTAACTTGGACTCTAGCTTACCCAGGTTCAACTGTAAATGTGAAAGTTTAGAAGTATAAATTTTTATGAGGTAACACCTAAACAGCCGACAGATCTTTGTAAAACTTGGAATTGACATAGATTACTGTTGGAAATATGTGCACAGACTACTAAACTAAATCAGTTTCTTGAAACAGCTAGTAAAAGAATATAATAGTAGGGAGTGACTTGGAAGACAAAATCTGACATGCTTACATTTTTTTTGGACTGTGTAACCTTATTTCAATTACCGTTATTGTGATCTATCAATACTATTTAGGTAAATATTTTAGCCCTCACTTTTATTTTTTACTGACATGTACGAAAAATGGCTTCTGGTTTTACTGTATTCAACCTTATTTTCAGTTTCTGTCAATGAAAGTCATAGAAATGATAGATTTTAGTTTGTTATATTTTAAATTTCAGTTTAAAACAATTCTTTAATCATTGTTTTTCAATGTAAAACAAAAAATATGACTAATAATTTCATCCAGATCATTGTTAGAAATCCCAGTAACTATAAATTAGACTAAAATAATGTCTTATTTTAAATGTTATGATTTATCTAGTATTAGATATTAATTGGATTATCTCAAATGAGATGAATTTTGATAGGTTTCTTATGAATGGAAAACTTCAATGAATTTCTTTAAATGCTCTTGTGAATAGACAGAATGTGTTCAATAAGGTGAATTAGTGATGCTGCACACTGCCAGTACTTGTTAAAGTATGACAGTGAAAGTGGCATGTGATAGAAAAGACATGAAAGTACGAAATAATGTCATAGAAAAGTACTCATATATGTTAGTTTTATTTTGTATTATGGTTGGTTACATCACTTGCTATTTCTCACATTTCATCAACTTTTTGATGAATAACTTAATATAAGTATAAGGTTCTCTCAAAGTTCAGTATTCCAGATCCTCTTATCAGTTAGGTTCATCTTTTATAGATTTTGATAGTTTAAAATATATCCCTGAGGAAGATAATAGGCCCAAAACTAACAAAATAATTTCTGTAATTGACATATTATGATGCTTTAAAGCAGGGATTCCCAAAGGGGTCTATATAGAATTTAAAGCATTGCTAATTCTCACTCTGTCTTCTTCTATTGACCTAAGTCAGAATGATATTAAATAATAATAATAATTGATCTTAAAAGTAGGTAATTTGGACATGAGGGTCTGAGGTAACAGTTCATTTTGAAAAAGGGGACATTTGTCCAAAATAGTTTGGGGATCCCTGCTTTAAAGAATTGAATATTACTTAAAAATTAGGGATGTGCATAAAGTATACTATATTTTGCAAATGTTTAACATTGGGAGGTGAAGCGCTAGGTTTGTTATAAAAATTTGCTCTGCAGTTCTTGTAGATGTTCCGTTATACTGTATATGCATATATGTGCATAATACATTTGTTTAAACACTCATTATTTAACTATTGCATAGATTTTTTTATTATGAGTTCTTGTCGCATTTGCACTATTGAATTTGTATTGATATACAGTGAAGGGTTTAAACTAGTTATATATTTATTACATAAATAAATGATTATTGACATAATTTTCTCTATTCTAACATAGTTTAATGATGCAAAAGTTTTACTACAACAAAGGCAGTATTTAGTTTCTTCTTCAGACTGACTTTCGCATCTGGCACCCAGTATGGTTAAGACAGTTCAGATCTTAAGTAACAATAATATTTTTATTATTGTATGTAAATTATGAGAGATGTAGAATCTTTCTAATTATTTGAAATAGTGAGAGTGGGAAACACGTAAAGCAAAAAGCTAATATTAATAAATAACTTTTGTCTCCCGTTTCTTCAGGAAAGAATATGAATTGAATGTCGCCTTGCTTTTTTAAATTTATCAAACCAGCTACAAAGCAGAATCTTTGCTTATTAAAATATTCCAACAGTTATGGAATTAAATAACTGATGAGCCAATAGCTTGTGAATATAAATTCCTTAATAATTTTCGTAAACCAATGATTGTTTGAGTTGTGATAGTTATCGAGTTAATTCTCGTAACAAGAGAAATCTTACTGGTATTGTAAATGCGAAAGTTTAGACGTGTGGATGGATGGACATTAGTTATTACGTATATCCAGAACAGCTAAATGCTAAATGGATCTTTGGCGTAGATGTAGAATATAGGCTGGAAGAACACATAGGCTATTAATTAACTTTTTAAAATTCCGCTGACTGGGTCGTGAGCAAGAGCTAGTAAACTATTATGCAAAGAGCATTTTTGTGGTGAATCTCTAACTGAAATATTAACTGTCTAATGCAGTGGTCAAATTTGGGTGATAATTCGGTTTAGAGCTGTTTGTTTCGCAAAGTCAGGTACATTAGGTAAGCGGATCGGACTCCCAGTCGGTTGCCGCGGTGACAATGCCGGGGCGGGTGCGCGGTCTCCTCGGTGAAAGTATGTTCAAAAACTTTGAATGACCTCGTTATCTATGAAGTTGTAAATGTTTGTTAACTATCTACGAATTGTTGTAGTTTAGTACATTGTCGAATATTTTATTACATTGTATCGGACGAGATTTGGCGATGATGTAATTCGCAGGGGACAAGTTGAATCGATATCTTTTTTTTAATGCGTCTCGATTTTTTTTATGTAAATCAGATTTAGCTTGATGATACAACTCACGTGCACCTATAAGTAGGTAGGTATAAGTAGGTTAATAAAAAAAATAGACTTGCTGTTTACTTTTAGACATAATTAACTTGGTATATGTATTGAAAATTTCGAAATTTTTTGTAGTTAAATCGCGAATAACCAAATCATTATTTAGTTTTTCCGAACGTAATTAAAGGCTTAAATATTAAGGAACCAAATATGGTTCCGTAATGACCCATAATTGGAACACTCTTCTCTAAACTATCCTAATATCGGAACCTAATTTTTTTAGGTTACATACGTTTTAACTACGACACATATCATTTTTCACAAAACAATCTTTTAATAGTCTTCGGGATAAACTACTCGTGGCACACTTTTTATGTTTACTACGCCAACGTCATTATTTTTTTTTCCACGCAATCTATTATCTTATATATGACTATGAGTTAGGATATCTAATTTTATATTACCGACTTTAGTTTCGATGTTTTAAAAGAGCAGTTTTCTATAATGTGTTATTAGCTACCTCACTAGTAGTCTAGCATAGCACCTGGTCATTTTTTTACTTAGATAAAATGTCAGGTAGTTACGTATGTTAGAATTGTCTACTGAGTGCACAATGAAATTTAATCTTTGTCGGTCAAAATTCTAACAATAGTCTATTTCAAGATTTATGCTTTCGTTCCATTTATTCTGTTAACGTTTTACGTAACATCTCAAGGATATGACATTTTTGTTTTAAACTATCACAATTTCCTAACGCTATGAACCTTCGGACCAAACAAAAGTCCACGATAGTAAATTGGTCCGCCTCTGTCGCCTGCCGATTCGTTTAAATAACGCGATAGTGTTCTTACGTTTCCTATAATGCAGGTGTTTTTAATATTTGTGGCAATTGAATGATGTAAGAAAAACTCTTTGTATCTAGTTTTATCTTTCCATTCGCGTACAATACTCGTCCGTACACGACCGATATTATTTGTGCCTCACTGATAGGGTTCGAGGTCGTCGCACCCTCGGCCCCCAATTCAACACCTGGCTTGTCCCCGGTCCCTTTCAAACAGATGCACGTCGCTCCTTCGAAACATTATCGTTTCTTTAATTTTATTTGTGCTTCTGTATGATTATTTAAAGCTTGACGGATTAGTCGAGAATTTAACAGATATAACATGGAACCTTATGTCATAGGCAGTTAGATCCATATTTTTTTACAATTTATCAGAATATGATTTTCCACTAGATTTTTCATTAGTTACGTGAGATCTAAGTAAGTTGATTGTTTGATTTTATCTTTTTTTTATTATGTTATTACGTGGTTTTTAGTTGAAAAAAAAACTTTAAATAATTACATTCAAACTCATTTGAGTGATTTATCATTGCAATTGAACGTAATATTTTTAAGGAATGTTATTTTTTTTTGTTTTCTGCACAAATGAACTTCCAATAATGTTAATATGTAAAGCTATTGCTTTGGGGAGATAAACAAAATATATAAATTCAAACATTACGCAAATTTGTGCTGTTTATCATATTATTCAGCAAGTAAACATTTCCGTATACGATAAGCATACCGTGAATTATGAGTTTTCGTCGCGTTTAATTTTCGATTTATTGATTTATAAACTTTGTTTAGTCCAAACTTGTTTAAATTCAAAAAATATACATATGTGCCTTTTCTTTACCCAGTTGACTACCAAAGAAATACTAGGGAGCTATCAAAGATCTATGAAATCTGTATATAAATTCTAACAATTATGTATAACAAAATACTCGGTCCTCTGAACTTCATTTTTTTATATTATTAAGATCACAAGCAGCCACTCGAATTCGTTGAAATAGCGAAGCGACCTGCTAAAGACATCCGCAATTGTATATGCATTGATTATATTTAATCGACAGAGCAGGAGACACAAAGACAGAGAATATTCTTCTTTCTATAAGTCCCCTCCTGCATCAAATTCACTTTTCCTTCCCATCCTTTCTTTATAACTAACATTAGGCCTCCGGCACGCACACTCAACTGAAGAATCGCGGAATTACTTCCACTCGACGCTCAACTTCATACAAAATATTTACTAAAAGTCTACAAACTTCGTCCAAGCCAACCCAATAACATACTTTAAAGTTATATTGTGTGGCACATATTACATAGAGTATAATCATAATAATCAAATATACAAATTAGTCGTGACATTGTAAATTGTTTGTGCTCTTTGACCGCGTAGATAGAAAACGGCAATTTCCATCGCGCTTTTTTTTAATGTAGGCTGAATTAATTTTTGTGAAAAACTTATTAATATGAAAAATTTGAAGTTAATTTAAAAAGGTCAGAATTTAGAAATACTGGTAGTATTTTACATCAATAAGTATCAGGTGATGTACGCTTTATCATTGATTGATACCAGGACGTCATAAAACTGCAGGCGTGCTATTTTAGTCCCCCTTTCCTTAGCTATCTTTTAGGAACTTGAAAAGGATTCTTGTATAATAATAAAAGTGGTAATAACTAGACAATTAATTCGTTCAAAGATTTTACAAAACTATCTCTTATTTTGGACGAATTAGTGCTTATCTAAATTTTAAAGTTTCTTTTACGAAGTTTACTAAAGCGCCATCTTTAAGATGCTCACTAATTCAATGTAATTTTTTGTGTAGCTTCGATTTTAAATTTGAGTTCGGAGATTTTTTTTTTTAAAGAACATTGAATTGTATCCTTGCAATTTGACCTTGCTTTATAAACAGGTTTGACATTTGCTTCGTATCTAAATGACATTATGATTTTAGGACAGGTTTCGATACAAATCGTAATTGATAATTATTAACATTTATTCATTGAAAGTATGAACAAGTAATCTAAGTTCAGAGGTGAGCTGCAATAATCGATAGGGGACGCCCGGTTTATACAAATCGATCATTTACGTCGGTACTTTACCTAACTTTAAAAATGTGTCTTTAAAGGTCAGGAGGACATAATCCTGGATATAAACGACATGAGGCTACTTCTAATTAGTTGCCAACCTTATTAGGATTTTAATGAATGAAAAATACTATTAGAACAAATCGCAATGATTTGGGACGTATTTAGAATGAATGCATTTATAGCTTCAAGATGAATGATTGCTAGATCCGGGTTCCCTCTCTTGTGATATCAAGTCGTTTTAAAATTTCACACTGTACAGGCTGGTTAAGTAAGCTAAGTAAAGCAATTTTTAAATTTACATCATCGTCGACGCCCAGCCTAGTTATGTTTCTCGCGTCCGACTATCGCCGGTTGTGCAATGTTACTTGCAGCAACTTGTGACTCCGACAATTCTACCGACCGGTCGGCTTGACTTATTTAAGGACTTGTCCACACTTTATTCAATACTAGTTATGCACCGTTTCAAGCTCCTTTCGTCAGATCCTAAAGGTCTTTGTACGTTTAAGACTAACTAAAGAAAAAATGTTTATTACAATCAGACCTGTAGTTAAGAAAATTAATACGCGTTCAAATAGAGAACCTCTTACTGTATTGTGTATCAATACACATGTCCATTTATTAGGTGTCTCATTTAGTGTACATTACACTAATAATTTTCAAAATATTAGTTGCACTGCGGCTATGTTTTGTAACTCAAAAAGACTTTGTAATATAGTGTATTTTCCTCAGCATTGGTAAATCCCCCTTGCCTTCATTCATTTACGCGAGGTTGCGCAAGGTATATGGAAACTATTGTTATGATTCATATACAACCGAACAAACCAATGTTTGTGGAATAATTTTGTCATCGTTACAATGTTTTTCTTTTTTACATTGTTAATTTAACTTATCAATAGCGATATACTCGGTCCATTTTTGACAATCTATTTTATATATCTTTAAATGTTGACTTCCTTAATATTTGATTTTAAAAAATGTTGTAAATAAATACAAACTACTGGAAAATTTCTAGTTTTTTTTATATTTTTTTTCCAAAACTCATTCCCCGAAAATTTAAAGTGCGCGATGAATGTTTGTATGGAGTTTGTGTGTTCTGTATTGAGCAGAATGAAAACATTTTTAAATACTGTTATTGAAGGAATTGATAAATATCTATTTATTAAATATATCTATTTATATTTTTCTTAAAATTAGTTTAAATGTAACTTTAATCTTACTAATATTATAAATGCTAATGTTTAGATGGATGGATGTTGTTTAAATTTTGCCCAGATGTAGAACATATCTGGAAGAACACATAGGCTACTTATTAAATATTTTTTTTAATTCCGCGCAGACGGAGTCACGGGCGACAGCTAGTGTTAAATAAATATGAATTAAATAGTTACAAATGTAAAAGCGAGAATTAATAAACATATTTTGAAAGTTTTATTTTATCACATGACTAATAAACTTTTCTTTTCTTTTCAGGACAAATTAGCAAAACCTAAAATACAGTTCCTACCCGGAAATGAAGGGGTGAGTTATTTTTATTGTGTTGTTTGGTCGTTTAAATTACTTTTAGAATTCGTATAAATTTTATGTCAACAATTTATCGATTGGTCACTAATTTCTGTTTGTTTAGGGTTATATCTGGTTATTTACATATTAATAGTATTAATTAGTTTAAAGATCTGTATTAGTAAGAGGGTTTTATAGAAAAGAACCCGATTTGGTTTCTCGTAACGTTTGTTTTGTATGTAAAAAAAACGCGTCTTATTTTTCCATATAAAATAAACATAAAAAATAAATGCGAAAGTAACTAAACGCCATCCAGTGGGGTTTCAGTAGAAAAAACAGTTAACGAGTAAATTTAATAAAGTTTATAACATGAAAAGATACAGAAGATACCTATTGAATAAAAAGTCGAATTTGCATATGCCGAGTCCAAGGGACCACGATTTTCTTTCGCTTATAGAGATTTTCCTCTAACCCTATTTTTAGCTTAAACAGCTTCGACTGTGACAAAATACTATTAAAATAAAACTTTGTAGCAAGTCCTTTTGCTCTAGTTGACATTATTTAAAAAACCACTAATTTTAAAAAGATATGCCTGTGATTTGCGACTGCCGACATTAAATATTATCCGGAAGAAGAGAAAGAATCGTAAATGATTTCGTTTTGTGTAAAGCACGTACGTGTTTTTTAAAGGTTTCCATTACGCAAATCAGTTACTTTATCACTTCAAAGATGTTAACGTAACAGTATTGAGAAATTTAATTACTTAAGCGAGTGACGTTTAAAATTTCGTACATGTGTATTTGTGTCTAACGATGATAGGCGCTTTGGTATTCAAGAGAGTGTCCGCTTCAATGGTGCAATGCAACATACAATTAATAAACAAAGAAAAAGTAAGGGCTTCGTCGGCCCCAATTCACAAATATCTATTCAATTTAGTTATCTATTTGGAAAATGTACTCGTAACCATGATCGTCAACTTACCAAGACCTTTGCAATTTGTTTCTGGACAAAGACTTTAATGAAATGTTGCAATCGTCCAATTTTTGAATACGCATATATTTCAAGTCGATTATACATTGGTGAAAGCCTGATGTTTTTATTGTTTATGCGTAATATGTCGTACTATAAACCTTTAACCGAGAGAAGAAGTATCTTAGGAGATTCAGGAAAGTAATCATAGTCTACGTAGAATGGCGGAAATTAGTGGTATTCTACTAATTTTGACAGTAAAAATGACTGAATGTCGTTCTCGTTCATTCTTCTCTAAGGGCAATATAGCTAATAATAGGGTTTTCAAGATTGATTTGTTATATTTTTTGAATTGACGTTAAATAGGACTCCGCAATGTTAATGATTAATACTACTGCGAGCTTCCTGTCAGTGTCGTTGTTTAGTATTGTAAAACATTGAGGTACGTGGCTCGAGGCGGTGCAGGCTCTCTGGCGGGCCTTGACTTGCTCGAACGTACCACTTCGCGGCACTCGATCGCTTGCGAAATTATTTGATGACCTACTTAGCCGATTTCGTTTCGCTCGGCGTTTCACTCTACACTTTTTTTCCCCTATTTCAAAAAGTTAGGTTACATAAGCGAACACCCGTTACTAATGTTCACATCCTATAAAACTGCATTTAATGTAACTTCTGGTCTAGTTTTTTTTTCATATTTTCGTTTATGGATTTTTTCCTTAAAGTTTCTAACGTATTTGGAAGAACAATGATATTATTTATTAACCTTTGCATATAATTTTCCATGCATGTTTTATGAAGGCAAGTGAATGTAATTTTATTTACAAGGCGATAATCCGCGGCAATCTCCTCGGCCGTCGGGCGGCGCCTTCGACCGGTTTGTTACAGCCACCTCGCGACTCCGCTCCGTGCCGGTTTGACGTGATGTCTTCTCGCACTGACCCCTCTCCCCTGTCCTCCGTCTCCTCGCCGGTTTAGAATAAAAGTGACTTTAATTATTTTTGTTAACTTTATGTCGTGAACTTTTTTTTATTTGACAAATTCAATTGTATTCAGTAGCCAAAGAATACCACTTCATATGCGTTTTGAACTATTCCAGGACTTGTTACCTAGTGGTACCAAGTCATGAATTACTTTAAAACGTGTTTAGTTCATACATACTTCTAAATATAGAAAGTGTTTGTGAGAAGAAATATCTTTTTTTCTGCAGTTATTGATCGTCGACTTGAGGGATTTTCTTGTAAACTCTTCAATATCGTAATTTAATTCTTGGAATATCTCGGTATCGGTACGCCGTGGCCCGTTCGGCTGGCGCATGTCCAACTTGCACATAATAACCACAATTCAATGAGTCGCAGACAAGAATAGTAAATAAGATAGAAGTGGACGGTGTAAAAATAGCTACTGTTCCAGCCGGTGGCGGGAGTACTATTGCACCTCCCAGGTGTGAGTGCGAAGGACGTTGTCCCTTGCACTATAACATTTAAACGACGGTTCCTAATAACACAATAATGTCATTTTTCAGAAGATCTAAAATAATGACAAATGTGTTCTAACATTAAGATTTATTCCATTATAAATCATAATATTTGAACAAAATACTTAAAGGTTTTTTGAAGTTGAAGATTTGGGAAAAAAGAAATTTTGCTCAAAAAACGAGTTACGACCTTATGCGTAGGATCTCTCGATGTCATTTCCTATCTTGTCGTTAGTTTACCTCTTCCGTTTATATCCCATATTAACTATCTATTCGTTCCTTATACTTTACATGATCAATAGTAACGACGAGCTTTACCCCCGGCGAGTTATCTTATGGTGAATTTTCGCTGCCGACATCTCATGAACTAACAAATATACAGTGAAAATCCACAGTATTTTTTTTTAAATAACGAATTACTAGTGCTTGAGCAGAAACTCTTCTGGTGTTAAGTTGATGTCGTCGAAGGATGATACGCTCTAACTTCATATGTCGTATAGTGCAGTAGTATGCCATAAGGCAAAGAAAAATTAAAGTCGTTTGACAATGTAAACATATTACATGATTTACAGATAGTTAACAACATACTACGTAATGTCACTGACTTGAATGTAATGTATAGAGAAACAATTCACTTAATGAGGTTAATTGGTCATTCACAGTTGAGCGAATACTGCATTGGTAAGGTGTCTGAATGGTCTATGAATAAACTAAACATTTACTTCAATTGGTTTTTGATTTGTAAGCGGAACAAGAAAAGCGTGTTGATCTTTGAACTCGGTAAAGTCCCTTTGACTGGTATCGTAATTCTTTACTTTGAAAAATTTTAGTTGACATGTTTGTAATAATATAATTATTTGGATATAAAAACGCATAAGGTGTAACTTTTCTTTGCAATGTATGAGTTTTCCACATTTCTGTGAAAATGTATTTTAGTATCTTCTGTTTATGTTAATGTTCTGAAAGTAAAGTTTCCAGTGAAAATACTGAGATAATTTTTCCCAAGAAAATTTTATACTGACTTGTTTAAAGCGATGTTATCCGAATAGCTTATATTTAAAGAGATTTTAGATTCATCTACATTTACAGTCCTTCAGATGTATAAGTGCTGAAATTATTTGTAAAAATTTTTGATTGGTCACAGATGAAGTACCTAAACAGAATAAATTGTAAATAGTTGTCATAATTATTCTTAAATATAGTTCTATTATTATGCAAGAACTAATAGATATTTTTATGTTTCATAATTAATTATTATTTGTCTCCTAAATATAGTTTTTCAATGTCATACAGTGACCAGTGAACTTTCGAAGGCGCAGATTTATAAAAAACGTAGGTACTCTAATGCAAGCTGAATACAATTTGATCAGTCCGGGTCGACGTCCTCGGGGTCGCTTTATTTATTTACACCATCGCTCGGGCCCGTTACTGCAACCGAGAACAGGATTCGATGCATTGTATACGAACTTATTACTTGCTCTTACGGACCTTTTAACGATTGCATATGACCATAATAAGGATTTTAATGTTATAGCTTTATGTAAATAATTAAATTCCTTTAGCTCATATTACGTGGATGAAAAAAGTTTAAAAGAACAAAAACATAAAATTCAAAACAGCATGATTATGCGTTGAAAGACTCAAAGTAATAGGAAAATAACTATTTAAGAACAACAATGATATACCGCATTTGCAATACTCTTTCCACATATTCTATGTATCATGTTTGTAAAATTATACAGAAATATCTACGTCATATAGGTAGGCGTGTTTTTAACGAAGTGATGTATTTACATTGTCTATTATTTTTTATCACAGATAAAAGTATATGTATTACTTTAAAATAGAAGGAAACTTTACGATTAGAATTTTTCGATAAAACTAACTCTTGTTTATAGAAAGATATTTATCTACAATTGCTACCACAGAATTTGATCCAAATTGTGAGAGCCGTTTTCGAAGTAGCTCGAAGATAGAGCTAGAAGATATAAATATTAATAAAATTCAAGTCTATGTTATTGTTCTATGACTAGTTTATCATGCATTAGCACTCTGCGCGTTCATTTGTAGAAAAAAGTCACATTCGGGTAGTCCCATTGTTGCAAACGTTTTGTTCTTTATTATCACTTCATGTTTTTCATTTATTGAAAAAAAAAACTGAACATGCTTTGGTTTTTATATTCACGATTGTTGGTGACGTTCTGCGTAGAACAAAGGTTGCTTGTTCTAAACTTTTCTCGAGCGATTTCGCGCACGGCCACGTGATCAAACAATGGTGTTTACAACTTTGTCAGCCGAGCTCATGCCGTGTCTAATGGTCGCTATAACGATAGCTACAAACCACAAATTGAGATATTTCAATTATTTTGACAGCATAAATTAATTCTATTGTCTTATAAAACCACGAAAGTAGTAACACCTGTTGGTAAGAGATACAAGTGTTGATTTTTTTCCAGCACCGCGTTAAGTTTTTGCTCGTATTTACTTAAGATGATTGAAACGTATTTAACTTCTTTTCAGAACAAACTTAAATCTTACTTCATTATGATACTAAGTCGGTGCAAACAAGTATAAATATGTTTTTCTTAGAATGCAATGCATGTAAGAAATGCAAAAGAATTATGTTTTATTGTTTGTTGACCATAAATTTTTTGTTGCCCTGTTGTTTGCAATTTATAATGTAAATAAGGAAATGGAAACTTACCGTGGGTTTCTGAGACCAAAAACCAGAGACTACAATTACAGAGATGACGATATGTTTTATACAGAGAGTTTGGTCTCGGAAACCAACGGTTAATAGAAATTTACATTATTATCCGGCGTATTACCCGGACGCATAATCTTGTCCTTAATGTCTGTGAAAGACTACTAGATAAATAAATACTTTTACGAAACAAATAATTAGAAATCTATTTAAAACGTACTAGATGTCAAAAGTGTACTCAAGTGGTACAAAGACAATAAAGAAGGATGGCGATGTGTTTTTTAACAGGCGTTATGGCGGGAATATTCACGGCTATGTGTTTTATTGCAACGTATGGGCAAATTAACTCTTATAAAATATTGGGCATAATTTAAAATGTTTCAATTATTTTACAAGACTACTGTTAACAGACCTCCGTTGTCCGACCTTCAGTAGACCAACTTGCGTTGTCCTACAATATCCGACAGTACGAGGTTGCTAATCAAGAACGCATTTTTGCATTCCGCTACGGTATGTTCTATTCGCACGATACTTTGACCAACGGATTGCAAATTGTATTTATTTATTGTTTAAAGTTTTAGTGATGTTTACCTTACTTCAATTGAGGATATCTCTTGCATTTATTTTTGCGAAGATAAAGGTTTTAATGATGACTAAAATATTAAAAGTTGAAAATAAACGTCATTTAATTTTTTTGTACCATTGTAGTATACAATATACAATTTAGAATTTGATATTGATGTAGATTATTTGAATAGAGTCTTGCCATATTGTATGAAAATTTACAATTCGATTAAATTATTGATGACTATAAATGAGTTTGATAAGATATTGAACATTTGATAGAATAATTTTTACGAATCCCCAAGCGGCATACGAAACAAGTTGTTTGTAAATTAGTAAATGATTTTTCATCTGAACACATATACAGAAAATTCGCTAAACACATCAGATGTACATTTAATTTAACACAGTAGTAATTTCATAACATTAGTTACTAGTGATTTTTATAGAGATACTAGCTGTCGCCCGCGACTCCGTCCGCGCGCAGTTAAAAAAAACTAAATGGGGGGGGGGGGGTATGAAAAATATATGTTGGCCGATTCTCAGACCTACTCAATATGCTGAAAAAATTTCATGAGAATCGGTCAAGCCGTTTCGGAGGAGTTTAACCACAAATACCGCGACACGAGAATTTTATATATTAGATAGTGTCTATCTTGTACGTTACTATTGACAACGGCCAGCATTCAAGCGACTAGCCCGTATTGTGTTATGTTGTTAATACGATTAACACAAATATTTGTGATTTTTCATTGCATTATTTGTCATATATTTTTAATTCTCTTCATAACTTGTATCCTAACATATTTATTAAAAACTAACTGTCTTTGAATTAAAAAACAAACGTTAAAGGTAGCCTATGTGTTCTTCCAAACTATGTTCTACGTCTGTGCCAAATTTCATTAAAACCAGCCGTTACGGACATACCTTCAAACAAACATCCATCTAAACATTCGCATTTATAATATTAGTAAGATTTAATTAAAAAAATATGTATTCCAAAGTAAACTAAGGCTAGAGTACGATTTTTTCTTCACTTAATTAGAATAACAAAAACCAAGGTTTTGATAATGAATTTTTACTTCATGTGTAAAAAAAAATGATAAACTTATAAAATGATTTAATTTTAAATACAGTCAAGATTTATAGATGTTGCTCTAAGTAGAGAAAATAAAACCTCCATTAGTGTCTCTATTGAAGAAAAACTATCGAACGAGTAAGTTATTTCGTACAGCCAAAGAATTTAATTTGCTTACCACATACGCTCATAAGAACTTACAGCAGACTTAGCATAAGTGCTAAAATTAATCGCATATGTATATATTGCCATGACGAGATTTTTTGCATCCAGAGCGCTAAACTAAATTTCACTGAAGGAGGTAGGAAATAAACGTCCTCGACGTTACTGTTGTACCTGTGATCTTTCTGTCTTTTAATATCAGATAAAGTTTTTTTTAAATATATTGGCTGCCCAACGTCATCGGAACCTTGCGCAGGACCCTTCACCCGCATCCCGCTGCGCCCCACTACACGTAAAATTGTGTCCTGCCCACGCGACTCGCTTGAAGTTAAGAGCCGCCAAGATATCTGAAAACATTTGTAGAATTTTGGTCAAAATGAAATAAAAATAGATGTAGTAACCGGGTGTTGTCGATCTGATTTCCTCGTGGGTAATTGTTGAGGTATGCGGACGGCGCGTCGCGTCGTCTTATTGGGAGTGCGAGGCAAATAGTACGTGCGCTTACTCACTTTCACTTCAACACGCAGTCGCCGCCGGACCCACCAAAATACAAACTACATTATTGTAATACAAACTCTTGAAGCTAAAATTGTTTAGACAAACTTTAGTAGATTGCGGTTATTTCCGGGTCCGGATACACGTATGCTGTTCATATAGGCTCGTATACGTTAAATTAGAATCTAGTTCTAGATTAGTGAAGAAATTTTAAAGGATCTATTCTATTAAAGTTATCAAATTAGTATTGCTACGGAGAAAGCAATGGCCGTTTACTTTACGCAAACAATTACAACTACTTTATCCTGTCAAATTACTAGATTTTTAAACAAACGTCTCACAAATTTCGTCTAATCTGAGAATTTGGATTGGATTTTTCAATAAATATAAAGTATTCATTAATGAATTAGATAGAAGTCTACAATAACGTGGAAAGGATCGAAGCAAACGTTTTTACGAATGCTGCTAACCTTTATGGTTGACTGACTTTGAATCTAAGGTCGTCTGTTTTAAAATTGATTAAGCAGAACGCAGCGTGCTATAGGAGCGCACCTATCTAGTTAGCATCTATTCAATCAATCGTGAATTTAGCTCGTCATCATTTTTACCATCTACTAGCAGTCGTCCGCGATTTCTTTCGCGTAGAATAAGAAAAAACAACTAAGTAATCTTCTATTCCGGACTGTAATGTATCCCGATTCCAGATTTCATTCAAATAAACTTTGTCTTGGTTAAATATACATACGTTAAAGATTGATTAATTTCAGTTGTGTAATAATAATTATATTTTTATTTCTCAGTAACCATAGTGTCGTATAGAATGTCTTAATGTTAGAAAAATACTATCTGGTATTAATGTTGTATGAGAAAGGTAGACTATGTAATGTTACGAAAGTTTTGCAATGTAGCCAGTTATAAATTGTAGACGGCGACTTACGCAACTTCGGTAAAAGTTGCCGCGACTACCTATTACTCTGAACTTCAGGCAGGCGGTTAAGTAGGACTAGAATTGTCGGTATTTTTTTAAAAGGTGGTTAACGAGTACACGGTTCCGCTGATGTGATTGCTTCCAATAGACATACATCAAGCCAAAAATATGCATATGCGTTTTCAGTTTTTTAATATAAAAAGAAAACAGATTTTTTTCCTTGTCCCAGCCACGTCTTCTCCCGTCAGTGTTGGGAAGTAATGAATTAAGCGTACTTAACTACGTATAGTTTACATACTTCGTGAATTCAAACTACGTTTTTAATTATTCAAAGTAGCCATCTAATAGGTAAAGCCTAAATATTAATTTTTTAAACTAGCTGAAGTAATCAAAATAATTTGAGTCCTCTCTGAACTATTATAGCAAACTTTCAAATAAGTCTATCCAGTGGTTTAGGGACCAACGAACAAACAATTATTATTATTAAAAAAAGTAGTTGCCGTCTTGTTAATATTGCTTATTTCTCATTAATCTTTGTCTATTAACCTCCAAACCTGTTAAAAGGAAACAATTTGGATAATTAGCTAACAACACGTATTTGCTAATCGATTTGTCGATTTATACTTTCAATTAACCCTCATGATAATTTTACTGTAATGAGATAGTCAGAGTTAGTTACACCGTGGTTTCGTCATGGTAATTTCCTAAATAAGTAGTTGTAGGTACCGACTAGTAACTATTTGATTCTGCTGATCAGAACAGCGTAAATTCAAACAGCCTTTTAAATAAGTCCCCTATGGTTTTCGGGTTTCTGAGACAAAAATTTCCCTGTCATTATCTTTTTACAAAAAAGAGATAATAATATATTTTAAAAGGGGGATTTTTGTCTCGGAAAGTCGCAGTAACCTATTCTGGTCAAGTATTGTAATGTCGAAATCTGTGACTGTGTAATTTATAATTTAAAAGTTTGGCAACTTAATCATGATTGTATTTCTCAAATAGCTAAAGGTCAAACTTTGTAAATGATGACAAAGTGAATGTTTGAACTTTATACTCTGAGCCGAAATTTTGATTTCGTTTGAATAGTTATTAAGGCGACCCTGTGTTATATTAAATAAAGTACATACACACATACGCTGTTTCAAATTGGAACATACTTTTTCTCTACGCCATTTTAGTAAGAAATGTTCCTATTTCGTAAAATCTTTTGAAAATTGTGATTAAATGGAGTAAATTGTAAAATCAATACAATTAATGTCATAAAGTTCGTTTTATGCAAATAATTTGGAATGAACGTATTTTAACATTGAAAGGTGAGTACCTACGCATTGTTTTTACCCGACTTCAAAAAGAAGGAGGTTATTAAGGTATAGGTCTTTATTTGGAACTGCGTAGGTAAGTGTTACCGGTGTGATAATGATACTTTTACCTTTTTTTTTAAATGTAAAATGCTTGTTTTCGGTTACACTAATACGGATTCCGATATAACGCCCTTATATATATTAGGTCGGGAAGAATATTATCCATTATTTTTATCTCAATTTTGTCACATATTTGTAAAAAAAAATATAATTTAACAGATATCGTCCTATATTTAAAATATTATCTAACTAAATTTTAAATATAAACCCAATATGAATAATTTCTGTGATTTTATCGACTTTTCTAACGTAGATCCGTTAGCTTGAGTAGAGCTTGTGCAACCTAGGCTGTAACCAGCTATCTAAAATGAGTTTCTTTTTACCCACCCTAATATATCTAACTAATATTATAAATGCGAAAGTTTAGATGAATTGATGGATGTTCGTTAGAAGATATCTCCGGAACAGCTTAACGGATCTTAATGGAATTTAGCACAGTTGTAGAACATAGTCTGAAAAAACAAACATTTTTTTTTCAATTTGGCGCGGATGGTGTCCCGAGCGAGAGCTAGTAATAAAATAGTAATAATAATAGTAAATAATAAACTTGGTCAAATGTAATGCGCCTCCATTTGGGTAAGATTGAACAGGTCAGTTATTTTACACGTGTAAATTGTAACAGCAGTATAGTTGTACAGTTTTATATATTGTTTTATTTTACTGATGGAATGTCCCATAGTTATCGACGTATTTTATGTTAACTTTCACCGACTACTTTTTGTGTCTTTAAATTGAAATGATCGTTCATTAGTGTTACGTATTTCTTGCGATTCAAGCCGGTTGTAATATTGGAAAGGAAAAAGTATTTAGATGTCTTAAATTAAAACTTAAATAATTTCTCATTCAAAATTTACTTTTGTTATAAATAATTTTGATTAGTTTGTACTAAATATTGATTTTTATAGATGCTATGTTGTAAGCGGGTTTTTCATTAAAACATAAAGTTTCGTAAGAGAACGTTTCATATCGAAGGCTGTTTGTTTAATAAAGATTATTGTATAAAAATCTTGCTACCTTGTGAGGCAGAGTATTATAAGATGCAAACATTGTGATGGCTCGTTGTTAGCTACGAGCGCATATTGATACCAATGTTGGGGGAGAAAAAATGCCCTTAACATGTGTGTTCTACTGTTGTATCCCTTTACGTTACTTTACTTTTCTTTTTGTCTATTGTACTAGCTGCCATGAACGTTTGGATGGCACTGTACAAATTTGATTTATTTCTTCGTGGCATTTGGTTGAACTATTGCAAATATTATTAAGAAAGCAGACCATCATTATCTCTGGAAATATTTATCGTATTTGATATCTGTACAATTTTGTATTGCAATGTTGTAAAGGTTTTGAAATAAACAATAAAACTGATATTTTATACGAACTCAGTTACGTGCTTTCGTTTTGTAATACCTTAGTTATCAGTTCATTTGTAAATGTACCAAGGTAACGATGTAAATAGAATCAAGAAACAAAATATTACAACGTTTAAATGAAATCCAAAATTAATAATTTGTACAGAATGTGTAAAACGAACTTAAAAAAGGTTACATCGAATTTTATTTAAAGTAACTATTACTTATAACTATATTCGTACTTAAATTTGCCCTTATAATATTCCTAATATATAATTCCTATAAGCCTTACTTCCAAGTACTGAATTCCTTGATAGATTTTATATTTTAATAATTAGAAAATAAAGTTTTGTTAAATTTGCTTCCATTTAAATGTAAACCTCCTATGAATAACAAATATTTACGTCACTCGAGCCGTGCGTAATAATTTTATCGTTTAATGTTATTATTTAGTATTCAAGAGTTAATTTTTAAACCGAAACAAATCAATAACATGTTAGAATATCAAGCAATTTTATGCTTTATTGATAACACAATATGATTTATATTATTCTTCATACATTTTCTTTCAGCATCTGCTCACAATGACCTAAGTATTTACTCAAATATAAATCCAAACTATCATCTTAATAACGAAAATGTTCGTCATAGGAATTTAACTAGAAATTAATGTCTAGTAAGGAATCGATCTAGAAAGACTACATAAATGTAAAAATGAGTTTCCACTGCCGGAACAAATGTACAAAACATTGTCAACGCTGTCATTTTCTTTGAGAAATAGAGAAACAAGAGGCGATGTAACAAATTTCGATACGCTTCTCTAAATTTTATTATCATTGTTTATTGAATTCGCTCAATGATTTGACATGACAATATCTTTATGGTGTATTGTTCGTGTTGCAAAGTTAATGAAGGAAATACTTTAACGTAACGTTTTACGTACGTCATCAGATTTAGTACTTTATTTTGTACGATTGTAAGCAACGTGATATTGATTCATAATTATAATTGCAAGTTATCAAAACTTTGATTTTTGCAAAAGTTGCATACGCGTTCGTTATTAACTCAATGGTTTGCAAAATGTTTTGATGTCATCAAATTTAATTAACAATTATAAATGTCTAGACAATTTTGGTCTAGAAATTTATGCACACTACATAAAATGATTCATATTATTATTTTGTAATGTGTATTAGTTTGACAATTTAAATGTTAGCCTTTTTTCTATAAAGCTTATGGCAGTGTACCGCTAGGTCATAGTTCATAGGCCTCCGCTTTACGCATCGAGTGGACTGACTCCTACTTATTTAAATGTATAATCCCACTCGATATTACAAATCGTTCCTGGTTTATACTCGGCCGTTGAACTTTAAATATCAATGTATGTAAAACTGAACAAAACATGGTGTTTATTTGATTAGTATACTCAAGACGAAAACACTGAAGTATTAGGAATAATAACTATAGAATAAGGACTATATTTCAGAGCCGTTTGCGGTAAGAGTATTTATAACCTATAAACATGATGAGGCTAGCAATTTTTACATTTTAATGGTACGTTTAGACTGTGATACAATATGCGGTACACTCAGTGTATATATCGTCTCTGTATGAACACGAGTGTCTCTGATTGCAAAATTTGTTGTGACACGATAATTAGTGTAACCCATTCTGGTCTTAATAGGACAGACATTTATGCCGTAGACTAATCGTAAATTAATACGGCAAAATAGACGTCATGGAAATATAGCTTTGTGCGCTTATGACTATGAAGCTGATGATCGAAAAAAATATTTTCTTATTCCCTTGGCTGAGTATCCAACCCAATTTTCGTATCGAAATTAGACGATAATTAACCGCTGCACTACGAAGCACTATCGTATGTGTTATTAAACGTAAATTCCGCGCTGCCGCCTACCACTCAGCTGTTGCTCGGGCCCCGCACCTTGATCTAAATACCTACAAAATTGTCTTTGCCGATACAGCGAGTATGTGACATGCATCGCGCGTTACTAAATCGATTCGATGAGCCATACTTTGTAATGTTTTACCGATTAATCGATTCTCGATCTCGGCCTTGGCACAGATTTGTTAACCCCTAAAGCAAACCTTAGTTCTGTTTATAAAATTGATATGAATAATTTTTGTCGCGTCATGTCGTGTCGTATTTTGAAGAGAAAATGTTGGAAAAATCTCTTCGAATTCAAATTACATATAGCTTTAGATCTTTAAAATTCATTGTTTGATTACTCATTACATAGGTGTACTTTATTTTTTGAAATGGTGTTTGAAAGTATTTTTCTTTATTTGCTGAAATTATGCTTTAAGAAAATTTGTTTGTAATATTTATTACAGAGATATGATTGTTAGGGTTAAGGGTGAGAATGGAATAAACTGAATGTTTTGAATTATTTAAATGTCAACAATCGTTATTTGTTTAACGTTACTTTGTAATACAACCTGAGTTTTTAATTAACCTGGTTACAAATACGACTTGCTACAAATGTGATTAAGCAACCGATAGTAACCGGGTTAAAATTATAGATTTGTTGTGACATTGAAATTAATTAACTATAGTTGTTAATCTAGTTATATAAATACCTTATTAAAATGCCTAAATCACGCTTGACGAAACGATAAAGGCTGTGCTAAATGGCACAATATTTTTTGATTAGGCAATCAATGGCACGTTCTTCATATACAGGGGGTTGATTTTATTAAATGATACGTATGAAAGTGACAGATTGTAAATAATACGTGAGTTTTATCTGATTTTTTGCTATTTAATATCACGTGCAAGCGAATAAATGTTTTTATTTCTTTCCTTCTCAGAGTGATGAAATTTTGGTTGTGTGTGCTTAAAATACCGAAAAAGGTTTCTAGCCCATAATAACTATTAAAAATAAAAGTTTTTTTAATGTAATATTTTGCACTAGGCATTGATAACATTGACTGTGTTATTTTTTCTTACTTTACATGCATTGCAACATATTACAGATTTAGCTGTTTTGCTTATAAAGTGTGTTAAAATACAATAATGGCATTAAGTCGGGGTGAAAGTATAGAGGGAAGGCGTATCGAGCGTTGAGTAATAATCGCTGGAGAGGTTAGTTACGTACGTAGTCTTGTGCAGCCTCGCCGCGTGAGGCCGCCGTCACGTCGCCGGTGAGAGGCTCCCCCTCCCCCTGTACCCGCCCCTCCACCGGAGGTCGAACGCCCCACTGACTGTGAAGGAGACAACGAATAGCATGGCCTAACTCACGTATACCGAATTTCAATTAACCGTCTTTATTTGCCTTCAATACAAGTAATGTTTAATTAAGACTATTTAACTTGATCAGATTCTAGAATTACTTCCGTCTCAAATATAAGGAGTCATCGAGCGACCTACTGAATTAGTTTCTCTCGGTTATAAATCTAATGCCGAATTCCCATCATATTAAACTAGCTGTCGCCCACGACTTTATCCGCGCGGAATTTAAAAAAAAACTTAATTGGTAGCCTATGTGGTCTCACAGACTAAGTTCTCCATCTATGCCAAATTTCAGCGGGACATCCATCCATCCATACATTCATCCAAACATACATCCAAACACTCGCAATTATAATATTAGTAAGATTAGTTTATCATATTTTAGCATAATAATGTTCGTTTTGAATCATTATTAATTGATATTTTTCTTTAAATTTCGCGAATAATCTACAGGTTGGTTATCAGGAATCGTTATCAGCGGAAGCCAACATGTCCAAGGCACGTGCAAACGATTGAATGTCACAAATGTAATCAACGAACGAACTGAAAACAACTTGAGGTTCATTAACCGTTGCATGCTTTCTATGGTTGGAAAATTTAACGTACATTTGCGATAAATCAGTAATTTTACACCTACATGTGTATATTTAATTCTAAAATTAATCCAGTAGAAGTGTTTCGAATTGAGTCGTAGTCTAATAATATCCACAACGCTTGTAGAAATCTCACTGCTCTGTGTCGAATATATTTGCAGGTGAGTTTAATTAACGTTGTGTTACCTCACATTGTTGACGGTTGCGACAACGAATCGTATCGTCCATTAGAAAGTCGACGAATGAATATGCAAATAAGTGGTAGAAACCACACGAATACCTGACCGACTGTACGGACGTACGAGCGATGAAAGTGTCCGACGATGAAGTGTCGCAACAATTTCTTTTACGGTACAATTGCTAAATTCTCTCGCGCAATATAGTCTTTTTATGTAAATGTTTTTTCGCAATCAAAAACGTAAGTTGAACAGCAGTGTGCCGTTTATCAGATTGTTTTTAAACAATCGCATAACATTCATTTAACTTTACCCATTATCACTTTCTCAAAACAAAGAAATATCTAGTTTTTACTTGATTTATTCTCTTTAGACATTCGGTTTAATGAGGCTACAGTTTCTTTTTTTGTTGCGCACGCGACCCAAAAAATCTAAGCAAGCAAACTGACCTTGCTACGTTTTCTTTTACAATTTGTAACAATCGCTCGACCATTGCTACAACTTGTTATAGTGGTTGATGTTAAAATCGTTGCTCAATTGAATACTTTGCTCCACTTTCAAACCCTACAACGCACTACTCTGACTCTAATTCTTTTGTTCTATTTTTCTAAATGTTATTTGTATAAACAAGTAAACCTGCTCATAAAATACTTTAAGTAAACAAGTATCTAATGTATTGATATTAGATAAAAGAGTCGCGGTAAGCAATTATTATTGTCGATCACAGCTCGACTGCGTGGAATTCCCGCTATGATTCGTGTTGTGTAGTGAACTATTTATTATCATCGTCGACTGCTGACGTACGTATATCGCGTATCGCCTCTATAGCAATGGTTTAAAGTCGACATTACGCTGTCCACGTTCCGGCCCACCTCCGCAATGTTACGTCAATGAAATACAGCACGTTAACTGGCCGAGCCGGCCGCTCGACTGCCTGTTCTGTGTCCGGGTTTGTCGCGCTCGAAATCATTACATTTCTTGAAATTACTCAACGGATTTTATTGTTCTTTATTAACACACTGTACGATCCTTATTTATAAGCGAAATACGAGTCACTTTTGTATAATTAGCGACTGTGTTCAATTATCTCGACCGGGTGAAGGAAACCGGTCGCGGCGGCCTCTCACTTTGCAACAGCAACATGTATACCGTTCGCCGACTTCGTTTGTGTAGGTAAAATTAGGTAACCGACGGCGCGGTGATCGTGACGATCGACGTTCCGAACCGAATAATGAAATCCTCGGCGCAAGCTGGTGCCACGGTAGCGACTAAAAATATTTAAATGCGTACTGGCCCGCGAATTACTCTCGATCATCAAGTGGCTACTGCAAAACAAACATAATACTGACAATTTGTACAGAAATTCTCAACGCGTAACTAAACAAAATATCAAAGTAGCGATTTCCTTATATTTTCCGGATGTAGCGATCGAATAAACACACGGCCTTCGCAAGAAGACAAGCGTTGAAACTGAACGACCTTGCCATGATATTTATATGGATTCCATTGCACTTGTGACATCCATAATTGGTTTACGATCTAATTATGAGCATTGCTGTTTTCGGATAATCCTGAAAGACAATTTTTATTGTGTACAAATAACAAATGGGCGACGGATGAGAGCATGAGCGTACAAATATAGTGGGCAAGACGGCTGTTCACCGAGTGCCGAAGCATTCTGCCGCGACGCGCTCTTTATACCGGGCGCGCTGCCGCGGGCCGCCGCGTAGAGAAAGCCGCGCCGCGCGCACCCCCCGCGGGCCCCGCGCTCGCCCACTGGCGGGTTTTTTCCTCGTCACACCATAATTGCATATGACGACGTATAACAGATAATATACCACCTTGAGTTCATCAGTCAAGATGCGGGTCCTATCGGGCAATCACAATTATTATTCACACATGCATTGATACCGAGGCGATGAATTCGCAAAAACAAAACATACAAAGACAATTATAATAATAGAATACTGTTTTGATAGTGTTTTTCTATGACGACCATTGGTGTAGTGTAGAACTTAACAAGATAATAAAAATTCTTATCTATAATGACGTTTGACATTTCGGAACATTTAAGTTAAATATTCTTTAATGTAATCTCTTTATATTCCAATTTTCCACAGTCTGCTATCAATACCGATAAATTGGTAATTATAAATATAAATAATCAGTAGTAAATTATAAATCACCTGAGATAAGTGACAATGTAAATTTGTTGTATATAATCGAATGATATTAGAGTAGATTGATACATTCGAGTAATATGGTTAACTATTGAGACACTTTTAATAGGTTAATTGGCTGGCATTGTAGTGCTGGCACACACCGTCAGCCACGACCTTATATCGGCCCGGGGCCATGCGTGTGAATACGTCATGAGCAGACGTACTACGAATGCGATGCGATACACACCTTATCTTAACATACTATCTTTCCCCGATTACACCAACTCCCCTGATATTTCTAACGGCTATTCTAATGTCTGTATTAAAATCCATTATTGGACAATACTCTAATTATAAATTTAATCCATAACGTGAGTATGTTGGCGGAGAAGAGGACACCTCAAAAGAACACCGTAGAATAACATCTCACCGTTAACGTTTTTTGAGGCCAGCGAAAGTAAGCGGTGACACAATTACTAGTTATATGAGAATTTCCATTGCGGAGTAAGAAAACACCTGAATATTGATACCCTGATGATAATAAAAGTAACAGTGGTACATCTGTAAATCTTTGTTTTTGATACGATTCAATTGTATAATTTGTCTCAGCTTTCGGGAATCGTTTCTGGCTTTACTCAGAGACGTTAATTGGTCACTGATTGTTGACTGACTGACTGGTTTAGTGTAGATTTCTCATAGTAAGTGTACACAAAAGGAGACCACTTAAAAAGTCTAATTACGTCAGTTAGAGCCATTCCTAATCTACTGATACATAGAATAATGTGTTGATGACTGCTCGCTATGGTTAACTTATTTAAAAGTTTTTCGGCAATATGATAGCGGCTAATAATAGACGGTTGTTTCATTTATATTCGCGCGTGTATTGCTCGCTGGTGAAACGGTAAAACGAGCGCTGTGGCTCGCGGCCGCGGCGTTGCCATTCCAAGCGATGAAAGTCGGCACATCACTAATTGCCTTCCTATGACGCACTTTAAACGGGACACCGTTTTGATATCAATCCTACCCTTGACGTTGGACCTTGTTTTAATTTAGTGAAATTGTAAACGCGTGAAAATATAATGGCTATCAGGTAATAAAGTTTATCTTTTATTGCTGAAACCTTGTATTCGTTCTTACTTAATTATCTTACACTTGTAGAAGTAAAACATTAAACACTTATAGAAAGTGTATTACTCGATTGGCTAGCATCTTTACGTAACAACGTTGCATAAATTACTTTGATGGTATTGGTAAAACAGTATCATCTGATTTTAACTAGATAGAGTTAACTATAGAGATAAAATAATACCACACCTATTTTTTCTTATTCATAAATGTATTTATTAAAATGTATTACTGTTTATTATTAACAGTGTTATTTTCCCTTTTTCAGAAAATATCAATTCCGGTCCCGACCAATGGCGCGTCAAGCGAGTCAACATTTCACTTTAGCATCAACAGCAATGCAGAAATGGAGGGCCCGCAGGTACGTTGTGTATGATGCATTTATTAGAAATTATAAAAAAAAAACAAACAAACAAGGAGCCAGATTTTCTTTACACTTTATAATACAAAAGGGGAATATTGCGAAACAAATGACATCTCACAATTCAAAATCGGTTGAGCTGTTGAGGCTTCATGCGGTCACAATGTAACCCACATAAGCTACAGTGGAAAATTTATTTTGAAGCAAGAATTGAGATGAAGTTTCTCAGGTACAGATATGATGAAATAGTAGGAATATGAGCCGGTAATAATGATCAACAAGGTTATGGAAACATGTTTTATTTGCATTGAAAAAACGTAAATAACAATTTAATTAGGCGATTGCTTTTTTGTTTTAATGGTAATTAAAATGTAATATACAAATGCCTTTTCTGTTGACTGTTTATATCTTTTCATAGAAATATATATGCGTGTTACATTAAGCTTTTGTAGTTACTAAATAGAAAGCGAATTTTTCTTTGAGAAGTGGAGAAGCGAGCCTAGCAAGGGATATTCGAGAGAACATTTTCGTAACGTCATCGACAAAATTTTGTATTCAAATTTGTACAGCACCCCTTATGGGCGTAAAGTACACCAACAAATGTCATACAAATATTGTTGATGACGTTACGAAGGCGCGTGTCGGAAATATTCGTGCGAAAAGAATTAATCTCTTATGTGATCTCTTAATGTGACTTCCTCGAATGAGTCGAAATACAATAAATAAGGAAATTGTAACGTATGTTTTTGTTTCGTATTTTTTAATCGTTATTTAGTTATTGTTCTTCGAATTGTCTTGCGTAAAGAAATTATTCAAGTTTTTGTTTTGAAACAATTATCTATACGTTAATAAAGATACAACGAACGGAAAAGATTAAATGACAAGAGAATCAGTTCTTGCTTCAATGTATTATCTATTCAGTTCTCGATTTAGTGAAGCTAAAGGAGATGAAATTATTTAGGAATATAAAAAAAAACATTTTTGTAAACGACTTTTGATATTACTTTTAAAGTTAAGTGATTATAATGTAGTTAGTTAGTTAGTTGTAAGGGCTCGATTTCCGCAACTCCACGGCTGGCGCGTATTTTGCGTGAAAATAATAATAGAATTAAATATTTGTTAGTGATTCCGTTCGCGCGGAATTAAAATAAAAACTTAATTAGTAACCTATGTGTTCCTCCAGACTATGTTTTACATCTATGACAAATTTCAACGCGTTCCATTCAGCTGTTCTGGAGATACCTTCTAACAAACATCCATAATAATGTACTAGTCTTAATGAATATATTAAAGGTTCTGTTAAACAATTATGATAATTATATATTTCATTAAAATACTTGGCCGTAGATACTACAAGCGATTCAATCACCGTGAGTTGGTATTCCGGCCCGCTTGTTTATCATGATAACGTCGTGTCATATCGTTGCTTTTATCAATCAAATTATATAATAAAATATTAACATGTTAACATTTTAGTGGCTCGATTCAGTGTCACATTTTTTATGTGTTAAGATCATGAAAAATTGATATAAAATTCGAAAACTGTATGAGAATGGATAAAGAAGTCGATGCCATTTTGCCCAACTGGTTTTAGAATTCATTCAACAGTCCGTTTTTAGTCCAAACTGATTTTGATCACTGTAAGATTGTACAAAATAGTCATATTAACTTTAAATATTAAAATGATGATAACATTTAATGTATGCGTTGTATGATATTCAGGGGTCGTTCGAGTGCGTGCGTGGGGGTGCCGGCGCGCGGCGGCTGGAGTGTTGCGGGCCTCTGCCGCGCCGCATGCGAGTGCTGGCCAACGATGACTCGTACGAGGCAACGAAGGACCGCATGGCGCGCACGGTTGCCGCCGAGCAGAGCAAGTGGTCAGTATGATGTCCATCAATACCCACTGTATTTACTTTGAAACTCTTTTCTAGCAAATTCATATTTTATCAATATTTTCTGCTGGACAATGTGCTGAGTATTACAATAAAAACTACGTCAGAGGTATTAATAGTACGAAGTCCACACAATTAAATTATATTAATAAGGAAAACATTTTGTTTAACCTTATAAAGTAAATTGTGCACTGTTTTATGCATAAGTTCAAATTCCAAATTGTTATAACCAACGTCATAATCCCTTACGTAGAATCACAAATACATCTCTGATATATCATATTATGATCCACCATTGTGATATTGGTACGTTGAATAAAATTAAAACGTTTTTCCATCTGGCATTTCCAGCACTCGGGTTATAAAACCCAACCAGACGGACATAGGACGTAGAATAAATAAACGCCTCTCACATACGACGTACTCGAATGGGTCGGCGGCGGCGCAGCTGGCAGAAAGAGCCGAGCGAGCCGAGAAGGAGCGGCTCGAGCGGCTGGAGCGGGAACGTGCGGAGAGAGCGGAGAGAGAGCGAGTCGAGCGCGCCGAGAGGGAGCGTGTCGAACGCGCAGAGAGAGAACGAGTCGAGCGTGCGGAGAGAGAAAGAGCCGAAAGGGCGGAAAGGGAGCGCGCCGAACGGTTAGAGAGGGAGCGCGTGGAGCGAGTAGAGAGAGAGCGCGCCGAAAGAGCCGAGCGGGAACGAGCGGAGAGACCTGACCGGGCGGAACGAGCGGAGCGGGCGGTGCCCCGCGGCGCACCACCTCCCCACCAACGCCCTCCGCCCGCCGCGGACGTTTCCCGACGCTCTATAAAGTAAGTTTCCACATTTTTAATAACTAACATAAACTAAGCCTAAAATTTCGTTGCATTTTTTAGACATTAAACACCATAGTGATTAATTAGTGGCGGTGCCACAGCATACAATTCAAGTTATAAAGAAACTTTGTTTGGCCAATATAACCGTCGCTTCTTCTATCTAGTTGATTAAAAATCTCACCAAATTCCTTGCCCGTTCTCAATACACTGTAATCTAATGTTTTGACACAAGGCATTCGGTATTCATCGTTCCTGGCAGGGTTCCATTTTATCTCAACAACATTGACAGCGCGTCTGTTTTCCTGATTCATTGCCGTGGGAAGATGTAGGTGTGCAGTGCATAAATCATATGCATCAGCAATAGTACTCACCTTGTTCTAATCATTACGTCAATATTTATTTGCACTCATAGATATTAGCTTAATCATTCTAAGAACGTATAAATTTAATTTACGTATAATTTTCCATACACTTGAAAGTAAAGAATTTTGCGCAATTTCCAACTTCTTGCAAAAGATTAAAGGATAGTTGAAATAGTTGAATAGATAAAGAGAAAATTATACTTATGTTATTGTAGCCTATTTATGGCAAGATGAAAAATAACAATATCATTAGAATTGTTTAGGTCAGTAACAAGCAACAAAGGATTGTAATATTATTTACTTTAGAGGATTTTCCTTGTTAAGGTATTTGATTGAGAAATATTGTGTCATCTAGTTGTGCTATTCCTACATAAGCTTCTATTTCTTAACTAAGCTGTAGCTGGTAGAATGTAACTATAAAATATACTTGAGTAATATTTAAGGGGTTGTATTATTCAAGTATGTTAAAAAAATGTGATTTTCGACTTATTTGCATTATGTTATCAAATCTTTACCGCTTATCGCTAATAAAAAAAATGCGAAACTTAAATAAAATAACTTAAAGTCGCCGTGATGTCATAGAAGATTGGAATCATAACTTATATTTGATGCTTTGAACTTACTGTTATATTACTACACCAATATAGTTTATAATTGTGGATTTGGACATTTTAACTTAACTTTTTTTCTTCTTATATCATTAAAAAAGCTAAGGCCAAAAGCAATTACAATTATGAAATGTTATTTTCATTGATTTTTCTGACCACAATTAAAATATTTAAAGAATTATTTTTTTATCATAAAATGCGACACACCACAGCGCTGATAAATATCATTATCTTGTTACATTGCAATAAACCATATCGTGAATTGTGGTTGACATAATTGAAGTTTGGTTGTTGTGGTTAACGAATGTCAAATGTTTATTTGTACGATAGATAGACCGATTACTTTATGACTGTGATCGCTTCCAATAGGGGCTTGCCACCGAAATTTTTCTGTTTGAATTCATGCTAAAATAGAATATACGAAAATTTATTTAACTACTATATATTATTAGTAAAGATTATATAATTATAAAAATTATATAATCCTAAAGATATATAATCCTAAAGATTATAAACATAGTGCATATAATAATATATGCACTATGTTTATAATCTTTAGCGATTCATATTAAGTCAATCGTATCAATAAAATTAATAATATAATCCTTATTTAGAAATTAATCGATACCAAATTAAACAATATGCAAATTTCATTCATTAAAAAATACAAATCTATGATGTAATCAATAAAATTTGTCACTACCAAAAATTGTCTCAATCTCGAATGTGGGTACTGTCGTTATGTCTTCTTAAATTCTGTCTAACCCCCCTCCCTCACCCCACCCCTTTTCTTAATTGATATTGTGGATTGGAGAGTTTTTTTTAGAATGGAAAGTGGTATTCGTCGATTGCCTTGAGTTGTTTACATCTGTGTGCGGTTTTGTCGCGACCTCGCCGCAGCGACTCATGATCACTCGCCTTCTAAATGCCACGCCGACGATTGTGACATTCAATTAATACCTTGATACAAGCGCATGTTGTTTACATCAATACAACAATGTTTTCTTACTAATCGTTTTACTGTGATGGCTTAAAGCTAAAGGTTTTTGTATTGTATCTCAGTTTTTGAAGATAGCTTTTGCCCGCGATTTGTTCTGCGCGGATTTTAAAAAAACCTCAATACGTAGTCTATGTTTTCTTCCAGACTATGTTCTATATCTATGCAAAATTTCATCGAGATCTGTTTAGACGTTTTGAAGATACTTTCTAACAAACATCTATACATCCACCTAAACATTTGCATTTATAACATTAAGTAGGAACTAGGATTTAAAATAGACAACCCAAAATCTTACCCAAATCTAAATCTAATTTGTCATTCTAATTTACTATCAGCAATACTTAAATATGAAACAGTAGACGTGTGATTTGTAATTTGTTAAAAAAGTTTTAATAAAAATATATATATGAGATTTTTAACCTAGATAATTTTCTGTTTCAGTGAGAGACTTATACAATTATTAGCACTGAAGCCATTCAAGAAGCCCGAGTTATACGCGAGGCTGAGTAGTGGTAAGTTGTCTGTCGGTATCCCTCACCACTAACAGCGTGTTACCACAACTAACCGCCTGCACATTGCAGAGGGCATCAAGGAGAAGGATCGCGCTGAAGTCAACAAGATCCTGCCCAAGATCGGCTCGCTGAAAGACAACTGTTATCACCTGCGCAGGCACATATGGAACGATGTCAACGAGGACTGGCCGTTCTATACCGAGGAGGAGAAACGCATGCTCAAAAGGTACAGTTGATAACGCTTATTTCATACATATCTCGGTTGAATTTCATCTGACGCTCAATGCAGTTAGATTGGAAACTTGTTATAGATATTTCCCTTTTCTACGCTTCTTCTCCTTCGTCAAATCCACTCCCCCTTCAGGACAACCTATAAGGTCCTTTATAATATCGGATATAACTTCGATACGTCCTTTAGATTGTCACTTACTTTCCGCACCGATCAAAGAATGGGATACTGTTGATGGCTTTTTCTTCACATACTGTAATTTGTTCGGTAATTGTCCGTTAAAAGCAGGTATTATGAATGAAAGATGTTTGTATTGTAAGCTTTGATAGACCCGTGTTTTTGATATTTCCAGGCGGAAACCTCAAAATCTAACGCCGCCTCTAAGCAGCGACTCCGCCAACTCTCTGTCGCCGCGCGCGTCTCCCGCGAGCGCCGGCGGGGGCAAGCGCGCGCCCGCAGGTGACGAGGACACGCCCGCAGCTAAGAAAAAGCGCATCTCACACTATCGCCGCCCCTCCCCGCCCTCCTCCGGCTATGCCACCACCTCCTCCGGTGAACGACACGCCTCCGACAACGAGGACGACAGGACCAACGGTCAGTTTACACTATGTACACTCTGATGAAGACATACCCTATATTATTTGAGAAAAAAAAAACATTGAAATTTAGACAAATAGGACAGTGAAGTTTAATAAATGAGAAAGTTTACATGTATGGATAGATGTATGTTAGCAGATATCTCCAGAACGGTTTAACAGATCTCGATGGAATTTGGTATAGATGTAAAATGTAATCTGGAAGAACACATAAGCTGTCTGCTTAGTTTTTTTAATTCCGCTAGGACTAAGTTACTAAGTCTTGAGTAACGACCAGAAATGCACTAAAGGGGAAAATGTTTATTATTTTTAAATTATTGAATAATGCAAAATGTGTCGTCATTAACAAGAATTTCCTTGTAGTTAGCGTTTTCCTTGTTAAAAACTTAGAAATAATTACAGTTCATGATTACCAGCTGAGGTTTTTTATGTTTTTTTTACCAAGTTATTGTTTTTTTATTTTCAGTTAAAAAGGATAATGGCTACACTCTCAACTTCAATACGGTGAAGGATCTCTGTCCCAGTCCTGTGAAACCTAACGGCTTCAGAAATAGTCCTACAGTAGAGCAAACTAGTATCACAGGTAAAATACTTTGATATTGTATGTCATTTATGAATTTAAGGTCTTAATTGATTCTTGACATGTGATAAGAGTTGGTTTGATAGCTTACAATGGTATTGGTGTTTAGATGTATGGATGGATGTTTGTTTGAAGGTATCTCCGGAACGGATCAACGGATCTTAATGAAAATGGCACAGATATAGAACATAGTCTTGAAGATCATATAGACTACTTATTACGTTTTTTTTTAATTCCGCGCGAACGGAGTCGCGTGCGACAGCTAGTAACTAATATAAAACCATTTGCATATATTTTCGATTATCAATATGTTTATTGTATAACGATTTCATATTATATTTTTATTAATGTGGTTACCTTATATGTTAAATGTCACTGTAATTCAATAGTAATGCACTTTATCTTAGAACTAGGTGTCGCCCGCGACTACGTCCCCGTAATTAAAAAAAATGTGATTTTAGCCAATGTGCTTCCAGACTATGTTCTATATTTATGGCAAATTTCATCAAGATAAATGGAGCCGTTCTGCAGATACCTTCTAACAAACATCCATCCATCCATACATCTAAACATTCGTATTTATAATATTATTAAGTTTTTCTGAAAAATCATACAAGAACACATATTTTGTTTCATATTGACATATTTATCACATAGTAATGCAAATAACATTCATGAATTATTTACATCATACACTACATACAATACTATGTTATGTAATATGTTGCACATGTTGCAGTTTGCGTTATGTAATAATGTATGTGTTTAAAATTTATATGTTCACATTTATATGTTGTGTTTAGTTTTATTTGCACTTATGTTATAGATTTGTAGTAGATAATAATGAAATATATAGCATGTTGAGTATTTACTTAACTAAGCATGCACAATAACATGATACTTGAGGAAATTATTACGTCATTGTTGCTGGTATACGTCATATTTGACATCATTAAGTTTGTTTCTTGTTATTGTGGTTGAATAGTATTAATTTTAGTATGTTATGATCTAGATCGGAAATGGACAGGCAGTTTATTAATTTTTTTTATTTTTTTTATTTTTCAGAAAACATCACAAATACTGAACAATTAGAAACTACAGATTTAACGTCTGTACCTGATGAGAATATGACTGATTTGGTAGATATTGAAAGGTGAGATTTATTTTCGAGATTAGAAAGATTTCAGATTGTAAATTTTCAGGTCAGAGATTTAAAAAAAATTTTTAGCAATTCCATAAAGTATTCTTTATTTGCAAAGTATTTATATCATTTAATTATTTCGTCCAATTTCGATCTTATTTGCATGTCGTATTGATTTGTGTGTATGTTAGAGACATAAAATTAACCAAGCAACTTAGTTACAATCGGTCGAAACAATATTTGTGTCAATCTTTTTCATGAATTAATTATGTCTAACTACATATTAAGAGCACCTGAGTCCATGCATGCGTAGATATATGAATATAGAACATTCGAGAAATGAAAGGACAGTGTTGTGTTGTGTACGATTGTGTACAAAACAGTTGTGTGTTGTGTACAGGCAGTACCCGGCGATCACGAGCTCCGGCACGCGGCGCGCGTACAAGCAGGAGTTCTCCGAGCTGTACACGGAGTACAGAGCGTTGTACGCGCGTGTCGCGCAGGTCGCCGCGCTCTTCTCTCAACTCGAGCAGCAGCTGCGCCGCACCGAGCCCGCCTCGCCGCAGCGCAGGGTCAGTACACGTTACACACGTGGTATATACACTTAGTGTACACAGTCGGTATACGCATTACGTATTCAGTACACACCCAGTATACATATACACGCTTAGTGTACACTCTCAGCGCTTATCAGATAAATTACCAAACTAAAAAAAAATCGAAATCTGAAATATCTGCATTAACCTAAAGCAAATTTACCTAATTCTTTGAATTAAAGTTGTGAGGGTTTATTTAATAAAAATGACATTTGACTAGTATTATATGAAGAGGTGATCTGTATCGTGTAATATGTTGCAGTCGATAGAGCAACGTATAGTGGAGGAGTACCAGCGCGTGCGCAACAACACCTCGTACCAGCGCGAGAGGCGGCGCGTCAACTACCTGCACCGCAAGCTCAACCACATCAAGCGGATGGTGCAGCAGTACGACCAGCTGGTGAGTGCTCATCTCTCATCATCACATCACATTCTCACAATATGTAGTCATGGCTCAACTTTTAGCTCTGTATTCACTTGCTAACTTATACAAGTCACTTAAATAATATTTATTTGATAATGCCATTAAGAGAGCGTCGATGGCTCAGGGGTTAAGCACTTGACTTGCAATCTACAGGTCCTGGGTTCGAATCCCGCCATGTACCAATGTGTTTTTCGATTTACATATGTACATTTATCCGACGTTCTTAAGGTGAAGAAAAACATCGTGATGCTGCACATATCTGAGAAGAAATTCAATGATATGTGTGAAGTCATCCCGCACTGAGCTGTGGTTGACTATGACCTAGTCACCCCTAACTTAGGGTAAGCTCAGAGCCCCTCGATGGGGACGTATAGTGAGCTGATGATGATGATGATGAATGACATTAATGCTCAAGTTCAAGATTAATCTTGGAATAATTTCCACAAACATGTTACTTACACTGACAAAAAATGTTTGAACGTAACAAGGATATGTTACTTATTTCACTGCCTTTGTATTTTTATTCATTATTAATTTTAGTTATTTTAATTTAATATTCACATTTTTAGAAATTTATTTGAGCATATTAAAATAAAAAAATCAATAAAAGTGTAAATTCCGTTACTATTTCAAGTCTGTAACACATTTAAAGGAGTTACCAGTAAGTTCGGCGTGCTAGATATTATTGGGAATGTACATTTGTTATTGTAGTGTAGAATTGTCTTATCTTTTGTCCACTTTATTGTGGATTTGTTGGAGAAGGGGATGCATAGGAAGAAGAAATATTCTGTGCATCCTCTTCTCCGTCGGTTAAAGGTAGGGAACGCATGTGCATTTGCAGGTTTATAGATAGCGATTTGGGTGCATCCAGGTGGCCGTTTGTTAAATTACCACCTTATAATAAAATATACTACTTTGTTAGTTGTTTTTTTAGTAATTTTTGTGTAGTATTTGTACGAATAAATCAATAGATTTATCGGTCACCAGTTACATTGTTTTTATGCACTTATTGTTGTAATTTACTCAATAAATGTTCTGTTATGAGTTTTGTACTCATTTTGTTATAGTACCATAATGTTTGTTGTAAAATTGATGCAAATTGTTGAATTTGATCACTATGAATGCATGTCGCACTAATTAAGACATAGTCAAATGGTTAATTTTATCTCTATTCCGGGATACATAAGTAAAAATAATGATTTATATATTAATTTTGTGTATTTTTTTTTTTAGCGCAACTTGAAACCGGAGCGCGTGTCGGCGGCGAGCACCACGCAGGCGTACTGACACTCGCGCTCCCCGCGCGCCGCCCGCTGCCTCTAGTGGCCGGCACCGCCCCGCCCGCCGCGCCCCGCCCACGCCCCGCCCACCACACCGACACCGACACCGCGCCAACACTGCGCCAACTACGCACCAACTGCGCACCAACTGCGCACCAACTGCGCACCAACTGCGCACTAACTGCGCACCAACACCGAGTGCGCGCTCCGACACTTGGCTTGTTCACAGACTTATAGCCAACCTTCATATACAAATGCTGGTTGTTGCCTACGCAGCGATGTACTTGCGTCTATCGATGTTGTATCGATGTTGTTTCACGAGGTTGTAGTATTTAGATATTATAGTTTCACAATTTGATATCATTATTATGTATCCAGATTATTCAATTTAATTTTAGTTATTGTCCGTTCTTCCATTATGTTTTAAATGAACATTTTGTGCCTATACGTTTGTTATAAAATCGCGAGATACGTTTTGTGCAATGATTTATCACTATTTATATAGTAAATACAAAATTTTGCACGCTCTTGATTGGTTTTTAAGCTTCTTCTAAAATTGATTTTTTTTATTATAAAATCATAATACTTTGGAATCTATAATTTGGTATATTTATTATGTATGACAGTTTTGACACAATTTTGATGACAGTGTATGTAGTGTGACTGCCGGTGATGTCACAGCGTGCATAAAATGCCATATATCAACATAAAATGACACTGTAAAAGTCAATTCGTGAGACTTATCGGCCTTTGGAAACAATTATATTGACATTTTTATAACTATATTAGCCATAAAATCGTCCCTTTTATTTCCATCCATTTGTTCAGATTGGACGTTCGACTTCGCATCTTGCCCCCCGCTTGTAAATAGTAACTTAACTCGTAATATTATTACAACTTGTTAAATTTTATTATTACTTCTAGTTTAATGGAGTTTTTTTTTTAATTTTATGTTGATAAAGTTATGAAACGTATTTATCATTTGAACAATTTTGTCGAGTTATTCCTGCTTTTATATAATCCAAATCGGTCACAAAAATATCTTTGACATTCGTACTTATTATATTAAATATATATATATATAAAAAAAAATATTGGAAAGTATCGCGTGAATAGCCCGACGAAATCAAACTAATTGTCATACATTTTGCCAAAATTATTTAGATTTTATGATGTTTAATTAGTTATAATTGCGAAATATGAAACGTCTCTAAAAGACCGGCCAGTTTTGATCATCCACTAGAAATAAGTAATTATTCTGGTCCCCTTCAGAACTACCCTCCACAGCACAATAAATTTATAAAATCGTAGTTATTTTTTATTCTACATTTGGGCTAGACATTTTTAATAAAATATTTTTTTCTAATATCGCCCAAGCGATGGATTGCTCCCTTTCAGATTTAAGACTTAAAAATCTTGCTTTCTCTTTCTACACCCTTTAACACATGCTACTTTAGAACATCCTGTAGCGTTGTATAAATTCTAGTAATAAATCAACACCCTTATATTACAATTAATTGATTGACAACGCTTTATGTTACCCAGAAAAGTAACTTGAAGACATTTTTTCTTATAAATTATAATTCACAGCTTAGTTCTGTAAACATTTAATAATAGGCAAAATTATTAAAAATTCATCACAAATTAAAAAAAAAAAAGCGGAAAATTATGATAGCCCAAATGTATATAAAGCCGTCTTTATCTATTTTGTCCTAGAACTAACGTCCATATTGAAAAAAAAATGTTTTAGCATTAAGTAGCTATGATTTTTGAACTCTTAAATTCAATTTGCAAAATCAATTCACTTTAAAAAAATACTTAACTATATGCGAAAATGTAGAAAATGCTACGCGTGCACCGTAACATGAGACTTGAGTGATTACGTCATTTAATATCAAGACAGACGTAATGGAATTATATGTTACTATTATTTCTTTGCTTTATTATTATTTGGATTTATTATGTTCTTTAGTGTTGTGATTAATTTAAATAAAAACGTTGCGTTTTCTACATTTCGCATTATGTTTATTTTGATTTGATAATGTTGTGTTAATAACGGCCATCTTGAAATTGTTTCCATCGAATGTATAAATGTTACGAAATTTATTGTATATTGTGTAAATTTAATAGCATATTACTATATTAGGTTTACGAAACCTTGTTAATGAATTGTTTCGTTTGATTTTTGTCAATTAATGTGTCAAAAGAATGTTTTTTAAATTACTTCTCCTGGTGTGACGGTCAATTCTTTTATCGGAAGGGGTGTTTGTTGGTAAAAAATCTGTCAATTTAAGCAAAGTGCCCTTTTGCTCATCGGATTTTATCGTTTTACCCTTTACTCATTTAAATGCTCAATGTTATAGTTATATTTGATATTAGTTGAAAGTAAAATTGTCTTTCTTTTAGTAATTCTCTTATTTATTTTAATTCGGTAATGAAATCAATTTTTTTTATAAATCTGTAATTTTGTTTATTACACATATGAGTATATAAAGGTATATACATATATATAAGCCGTTGAAATGTTATTGTTACCAGTAGTGTAAGGCGCGGATGGTTGTTGTGTGGAGCGGAGGAGACTCGCTAGTGCAAATATTGTTCCTTTGTGAACATCTGTTCTCATCACTTTGTTAAAGTTGAACATTATTATTGTCGATGCATTCCATTTGTCAATTGATGTACACGCGACAGACGCCCGAGATAAATCTTTCCCATTGTATATCGGACAGTCAGCGTATCTTGCCATATTTATATGAATCCTCTTATCTTATCTCTATCTATCCCATTTTCACTATAAAATTGCATATTTTTGTTCAATTTGACAAAGGAAGGCAACTCATTTGCAATATCTCGGCGAATTCAGGTGGCCGCTTGCTCATTTGCCACTTTATACTATATAAAAAATTATTAAACTTTTCTTTGTATTTATGCGTTCATAGTAATTTTGATTTACATATTTATTCGGACTGCGTCTTTAACTATGTAACTTTTTCATATTATTAAAATTACTTTTTTAGTCTATGTCCATTTTTGTCCAATTTATAATGATTGGCTTATCTCGTAAATATATTTATAGGAACTTAAAAAAATTAGCGCTGACTGTTCGTGAATATAAGGGTAAGACTTCACGGCTAAAATTATCACTATATAACAAAATAAATCTAAAATTATCCTTGTCGCTTACAGTGGTTACAAACTAATTCAACACTTGTCCCAACAATTCTCTCTCAATTTAAAACTAATGGATGCGTTAAAGACGTAATTAAAATATTAACTGTCACAAAGGCAGTGTATTGAAATGTCAAATGTTGCTCTGTTGTTACCTATTATGTTATTAAGAGATTTGGAACGAGAAATGTATTTTGACATGTTTATACGAACTCTAAAATCTCAATGAAATATTATAGTCCATTGTACAGTGTAGGATAAATATTTAGTGCTTTATATATATATCGACGTAAAATTATAATAGTTATATAAATGAGAACACTAACAAGATGTCGCAGTGCAGTTGTGAATGTGGTAACGAATGCGAGGCCTATTGTTGCACGTTGTCTCGCACGGCTCGGGGCGGCCGTCGGCTGAATTAAATTATTTATAAGTGGTCCATTGATTATATATATTATTATGTATTCAGATCAAAAGATATTGTAAATTTTGATGTATATTAAACCGTATATCGATTCGAGCGTGCCGTCGCATCCGACATTAATCGGATACGTCTTACCGAACAATTAAATACTATGTATTATGTCATTGTAAATAGAATACGAATTAGTAGCTTAGGCGCGTTAAGGGATATAATCTTAGTGTTTTATTTTTTTAAATTGCTACGAAAGTGTATATGGGGAAGTAGTGTGTGGGGAGGAGGGGGGGGGGCGGCCTCCGGTATCAGTGCATTACGAGTCGCGATGTACGGACGAAGGTGGACAATGTTACAGTGTACAGATGGAGTTTAACAGCTCGAGCCGCTCGGCTCGGGCGAAACGACGACTTGCTATGAATCCTGACATCGGCTCACGTTAATTAGCTTTATATAAATATTTCATCAAAATATAAAATACACAAAAAAAATATGGATGTAAATCTTTCGACCAAGTGCTGGTTGTTTTTTTTTTTAAATTATTAAAATGTAAAAAAAATTAGAGTATATACAAAGCATAGGTACAATTTATTAATTATACTTTTCTTTTTGGCATTTGATTTTGACAGTGGAAAGGAACGCTTGTTTGCCGCTTAAACGCGGGAAGCGGCGACTTTGTCTGTCTGTATCATGTTGTGTGATTTCTTTTGCTCACATCCTCTTTCATTGCTTATTCGTATCGCCATCTAATCGTATGTAATTTTTTTTTTATTTTTAAGGCAGGGTAATGCAGAATGTGGTACTTTTTGTTTTTCACCATTGATGAGTTTTGAAAGTAAGAATTAAGTTGAATTTATCCATTCAATGGAATATGTGTTGTTATGGAGGAAACAAGAGTTTGTTAATTTTTTTCTTAAATTAAGACCATTTTGATTTTCTTATTATTGAGGCAGCAATTAATTATTATTTACGATCATTAAGTTACCACACGCAATATTTTGAAAGTAGGCTCTCTTTGGCGTTGTCAAATGTTTTAATATATACATCTAGCACCTTTACAGAAGCAAATTTGTTTAGTTTGTCAATAAAACTATTGCAATACTGATAAACGTTCATTGTAATTTTATTCAGATATTGTACGGAAAATATTTTACCGTAGCATGTCTTCGTGAATAATTGCAAGAATTAGTTAGTTATGTTTTACTTAGCATAAAATACACATTGTGTATATATTTTAACATCATTGTTTTCATTAATGTTTTATTAGAGAATTGAATATAATTTGTAATATGTAAATTGTTTTGGGTTTACAAATAAAGAAATGTAAGGGTGTATCTATATATTAAAGTATTTGTTCGTTGCCCGTTTTGTGTTAAGATGAGGATCCAGTGGAGCCTAAATAACTACTGATGTAAATTTTCTAAAACAGTATTGCACTAAGCAAACAGCATGAGCTGAAGAGAGGTTGTGAAGAGTATCGTTGTAAAAGGTACCTATCCTGAAACAAAAATACAGACTAACTTGTCTAAAACGTCAGATGCGTTGCTACAATGTGCATTTATATCTTTTTAATTTGGATTGTAGGATCAGTGCCAAACTTTCTTCTTGTTTAGCTCAAAACGATGCAATTGTTAGCATGCTTGAAAAAACAGCTGAGTTAATTGTTTAGTTAGTCTGCCATTTGTGAATATTTTGTTTTGATAGTAGATATGTAAATCTTTTATAATATATTTGTTTACAATAAATAAATGACAACAATATAAATAAATAAAATTGTATTTTCCATTTAAACTGATGAAAAAAAATATATAAAAAGAATAATATGCAAATGACATTTGTTTTTTAATTCAACTCCCAAACTTGTATCGTCGAAGTTGCGATTACTCTAATTGAGTTGCGAGTTGAACAAGCTCGTACGATGAGCTTCGGCTGTTAAAAAGTACTGGACGCATTTTTATGTTATTCCTACAAAATTATACTTCTGCATAAAAAAAATTGAACAATGAAACAAAGAGTATGTAACTACTTCGTAGTAATTTTAATTTAATTTCGCAATGAAATTGAAATATGACGTGCCGCCATCGAATTCCAAATTGGATGTTGCCAGTAGCCTTATTTCGCTAAAATGCGGGGATTTTTGTCTATGATTTTCACACTCTTTGAAACCTAAATATTCAATTTTTATTTACTCTTTGTTTTTACTACTCTTTATTCTTCAAAAAGCCGAGGCTAAGAAGAAAATCAAGAGAAAAATCTATCCAGAAATTAAAATTTTAAATTAGGATTTAGTTCATTTAAGTTACTATCTAGGTGAAATTTGTGATAATATTGATGGTATAAATTATATGAATTCGACTGAATTCTGTTTAAAATGTCGAACTATAAAGACACCAAAAATAAATCCGCTCTTAGCACAAGATGGGCACAGATGTCCAAACAGGAACAAATTATTGAAAGAAAGAAGATGGAGATTCAGGCTAAGGCGGAGGCTCAGAAGCAAGCCGCTGCACTTGCTGCACAAGTAAAATTGAACAAGTAAGTTTAGTAATTAAAAACAATTTTATGACACTATGAAAAATTCGCTATATGAAAGTTTACCATTTACTCAAATGAAATGTTGTCTATTATTGTTTAATTTTTGTGCATCTTAAAAAATCAAAGTAGCGCATTCTACAATACCGCAAAAATGAACAATATCATAAATGTTTCAGCTCTAATAATCAAGATGAGAAATCAGGGAACATATTTTCCAATGATGGCTCTTTTATGAGTCAATATAAAGCTTTACTAGAAAAACAAAAACAAGAAAAGGAAAGAATAGAACAGGAAAAGGTGGAAGAGGAAAAGAAATCAAAAAAGATTGAAACGAAAGTTAAAGCAGAGGCAACACAAGTTAAAGATGATAATGATGATGAAGACAGTAGAGATGACTATAATGAAGATTCAGATGAAAATGTGTCAAATGAAAGATCAAGGTATTATTATTTAACAAAAAACAATAATTGCAAGTTACTTTAATATTTTTACTAAATACTTTGTGCTATATGTGGGTACATATCCCATCCTCTTCGCTAAAGTTGTGTACGAATTAAAAACAGTCGTTTGCTTGAAATGTATAATTTCACTCAAGAAAATTGACAAAACAATGTGTTACTTACACTCTAATTTATTTATGTTTACCTACTACATTACATAAAATACACAATTTTTTACAGGGAGACACAAAGAAGGTGGAATAACAGAGGCAGAAATAGTCCTACAACTCCAGTTGTAGAAGATAGAAAAAAAATGAATGAGAAGCAAATCCCTCCGTTAATGAATATTTCTGTTAGATCACAGGAGAGTCATTCATCTAATTCCCTTAAACAGTGGAATTCTTATGGTGGTTCTGATACTGAATCCGAAACACATATTGATGACAAAAAGGCATCTCCACAAGACTCTGCGAGTGGTCCAGCTGGCCCTGGAATGATGGGACAAGGTCCAATTGGTCTAGGGCCTATGGGGCAAGGACCCATGGGACCCACACACATGGGTCCGAGACATATGGGCCCTGGTCCAATGGGGCCGAGACCTATGGGACTCGGTCCCATGAGTTCAGGTCCAATGGGTCCCAATATGGATTCTATGGGACCAGGACCAATGCGTCCAATGGGACCACATGGTCCAGGCCCAATGAACATGGGACCAAATATGTCATCTGGTCCCAGACAAAATATGGGTCATGGGCCTAGACATATGAATGGGCCTGGTGGACCTAACATGCCTCCTATGCCACCATTTTTCGGTGGGCCCCCAAATTGTCCAATGCCACCAAATTTTATGGGTCCGAATGGACCTCGAGGCCCTTGTGGTCCTGGTGGCATGCCACCAAATATGTGTGGTCCTAATATGCGTGGCCATGGTCCGATGCCGCCATTCTTTGGGCCTCCTTTTCCAAATCCTGGAATGATGGGTCCTAATGGACCGCCTAATTCAATGATGCCATCTAATGCTATGCCTTTTATGGGGTCACCTCCCTTTGGCCCCAATGGACCCAACTTTGGCAACAGACCACCTTTTGGACCTAACGGCCCTCCAAATATGCCATTTATGCCCCCTACCTCAATGCCGCCTAACTCATTACATACCATTCCGGAACCAAAGCCTCTAGATGCAGTCAGCATTCCACCTCCAGAACCCATAAAACTTCAGAATATTCCACCACCAATGCCTTTGCCACTGAATCATATACCGAAACCTAAGGAATTGGATCCTGATAATACTTCTGCGACATCAAATTCCTCACAAGGTATGATATATTTTATAATGTTTGCAGTTTGTTTGTTTCCTATTTCAAAGGATTTTAGAGCATAGTCACCTAGTTCTGGGATGTTTAATATATTATGTAGTTCAAATTAGGATTATCATTTTAGTCTATATTTTCACATTCTATTGTAATTATGTCTTTGAATTTTTTTAATCATTTATATTTTTATTATATCAATATAAAAATCTTCATTCACATCAATCTTAATAACTTTGTATGTTGCATTTAAAATGAGTACAATCCAAATGAAAGAGAAATGTTTCGTTAGTTTGTTAAACTCAAGTTATTTTAAATGTAGAAAGCTCGAAATAGAATCTACACTATACTAAAATATAGGAAAAGATTTGATTATATATTTGCATTGAATTGGTTCTGAATCTACTAGACCAATGAAAAATTCTTTCACAGTTGGGATGTTATACTATCCCCAGGTAACCTAAGCTATATTTATCACTAGATTTTTTAATTCCTCGCGGCTAGTTATTTATAACTTTTCTTTTAACTTTATGAGCAGTATTTAAATAATTAATCAAAATAACTAAATCTATGTATTAAAAGAAATTATAATCAAAGTTATGTAAACTATGTTATTAAGCATCTCGGATCTTGTGTGACATTTAGTATATAGAAGTGTAATGGTTTGAGTATGTGCGGGAGTGAAGGATCCGTTGCTGACTCGTGGTGTGCAGTTCTCTCTGCAGATGTGCTCCCGCCGCCCGCGCAGCGCGCCGCAGCTGAGGTCGCCAGCAACGGCGACCATTGGGAAAATGTCCTGAAAGCAATACATACACAAGACCAAAATTTGTGGTAATGCCGTATACCACCCACTATAGTCCATACCGGAGGGATACTGTATTTCATTTTATATTTATATCATTATATAAAAACTTAAACCAGTGTTTGTCTTTAACAAAAAAAATACCATTCCAGTAAAATAAAAATACATTTGTTTGAAAATGATTAAAAATCTTTAAATAAAAATGTATGATAGATAATTTTGTAATAGTGTTCTAACACTGGTTCAACTTTTATTAGGTTAAAATACCTATTTAAGTCATCCTTAATATTAATTTTCTGTTTATAATGAGATTAAATGAGGAATAATTACAGGTTCCTACATAATACGAATTCTAATGAGTACAAGGCGTTCCGTGAGCTGGTGATGAAACTTCGTAAGGAGGGTGGTGATGACAAGAGCCAAGTGAAACCCGAAGACAAATATGAACCTGAGTTCTGTTTGGAGGATGATGATAGTTATGATGAAAGCAAGCCTATTAAACAAGAAGCATGTGATGGGTAAGTCAAAAAATTAAAATTATAAATCATGGAAAGAGGAAGTTAAAAATTAATTTCGATTTTGATTACATGATTAACCAAATTAAGTAAAAAAAAAACTTGTCGAAAACCTTAAAAATTTTATATACTTAGTTTTTTGTCTTACAATCATTGATTAAATAGAAATTGTTAATTTCTGTTAATGGCAACAAAAGAGATTCAAAACAAGATGATGGCGATCCGAATAGTAAAGAGGCTGAGGCTCGCAGAAGGGAGAGGAAGAGGAAGTCCCGTTGGGGAGAGGACCCTCCCGCCGACATCAAGCCTCCCGGTATAGCCCCCCCTCTACCACCAATGTTGCCAGGTGGGTTATATTTATTCATAAGAAAAAAGATTTAAAATATAGATTATAAGCGTTAAGTCAATCTTTTAGTGGACTTTTTTTCTTTAAATTAACAACTTTATCTTAAATCCGCAATAGCAGTAAGAAGGTTAAATATTAAAAAATTTGAAAACATTTCACTCTCCTGTTTTTCTAGAAATAAGGTTATAATATTGAAAGAATCTATGGTTATTGTTTCTAACACTTTAGTTGCCTCTAATATTTATCTTCAAACAATGATTAATATTTTTCATAATAATTTTTAGGTGCGAAATTAGCTAAAATTGATGAGGAAGGTATGAAGCTGACCAACATTCACCGCAACAATCCCGCACTGATGCAGTACGCGATGACAAACTATGGCACCACCAACCTTAGTGTGGATGATTGGAAGAAATGCGAGGATAACTTTAAACTTAACCTCTTGTATCAAGTATGTTGATTATATACTCTGTTTTAAATTAATCTTACTTCTTACTAATATTATAAATGCGATTGTTTAGAATAGACGAAGCCGTAGGCCACAGCTAGTAACTAAATATTGTAAACATACGAATTCAACAAATAGTGGCCTTTTTTTCATTAGCTAATGTAATTTTATGGGAAACAAGTAGTGAAGAATTGTGGAGTTGTATATTTTGTCTGTTAAAAGATTTTGACTACTATTTTTCGTATTAAACTAAACTAACTGGACTAAATAGTCTCGTATTTTTATATGTTTTTTTTTTTCATAAGGACATGTTAAAAAAGAGACAAGAAGTGGATCGTCTAGCTGCGGCGGGTAAACACAAATACGAGTATGACAGCGATGAAGATACATCTGAAGGCACTTGGGAACATAGGTGATAACTATTTTTTATTCAATTAATAGGTACATATGTCTAAGATTTGGCTCGTATTAAAAAAAAACTTATGTTTACTTATTTTCAACATTTTATCATCGTATCTTCTTTCCGTCTTCAAATCCTTCGTCTAATTTTTATATTCCAGTCTAATTTTAAAAGAAAAATAAAAAACCGCACATATTTTTATTAAACATGTTCAGTGTTAATTTATCGTTGGTTTCTGAGACTATAACATTTTTGTAAAAAAAAAAAAAAATGTATCTCTGTGACCTGACGTTCTTACGATGAAGGAAAACATCGTGATGCTGCACATATCTGAGATAGAATTCAATGATATGTGTGAAGTCAACCCGTACTGAGCTGTGATTGACTATGTCCTAGTCACTCCCTAACTTGGGGTAGGCTCCGAGCCGACATATAGTGAGCTGATGATGACGTTATCTCTGTCATTATGTTTTAAATGGGTATTTTGATCTCCGACATCTGCAGTAATGTCTTTTTGTACTTACAGATTAAGAGCAAAGGAGATGTGCGCGACAGAGAAATGGGCGACAGAACTTACTAAACAGGCGGCTGGAAAACATCACATTGGCGATTTCTTACCACCTGAAGAACTCAGGAAGTAAGTTAATATAATCTAATATATAAAATTCTCGTGTCAGTTTTCGTTCCCGTACTCCTCCGAAACGGCTTGACCGATTCTCATGAAATTTTGTGAGCATATTCAGTAGGTCTGAGAATCGGCCAACATCTAATTTTCATTTTTTTTTTAACTGCACGCGGACGGAGTCGCGGGCGACAGCTAGTTTTATATATAAAATTTATGTGTCCCAATTCCTCAGAAACAACTTGATCGGTTTTTATGAAATTTTATATACAAATTCAGTAGGTCTGAGTAACGGCTATCTATTTTTAATCTCCCTAAGAATTTGGTGCCGGAGTCTTAATTTTAGTCCTCTTTCACTTCCCACCTTTTTCTTATTAGGAAAAGATGGGAAGGGGAAGTGGATTTGGCGTAAGAGGGGACGCGTAGGAAGGAACTAATACTTACTCGGCTGTCATTAACAACTAATAGTCTCTCGAACAATCGTTTTGTAAATAAATCTTTATAAAATTAAAAATAAGTAGCTTACAATGCCTAGGCAAATTACTAGCACTAGCAAATTAGGGTAGGGGAACTGGATTTAACGGAGGAGACGCATAGGAAGAGATTATTTCTTCTTTCTATGCGTTCCCTTCTACGTTGATTAAAGATAGACAATGTATGTGCATTTGCGGATGTCTATGGACAATGGTCGCTATTTCGGCGACTCTAGGTAGCCGTTTGCTTGTTTGTCACCTTTTGATAAAAAAAAGAATATAGTCTGGAAGAACATACAAGCTACTTTTTAACATTTTTTATTTTTACTAGTTAAATAAATATATTTTGTTGCATCTTCCAAATAAAAAAAAGTCTCACATTTGTTTTAGCAAATTAAAAATATAGGTTCTTTTTCTCTCTTCCTTTAAATTCATTATATATAAATATGTTATATTTCAGATTTATGGAGAAGTATTCAGCTATCAAGAGCGGCAAGGAGCCAGATTTGAGTGATTATAAAGAATTTAAACTAAAAGAAGATAATATTGGTAAAGTTTTTAAATTATTTAGTTTTAAATAAGATATTCTAAAGATAATTGCTACTAAAAACCATGACTTAATATATCTGTTTAGGTTTCAAGATGCTGCAGAAACTGGGCTGGAATGAAGGTCAAGGTCTAGGCGCTGAAGGTGGTGGTATTGTAGAACCTATTAACAAGTCAGTATAATTCCTATTTATTTATATTTATTATTTTCTTTATTAAAGCATTTTGCCTAGTTGATTTTTTTTGTGGCAATTAAGTTGGCACGTCGCGTAGAATAGAACTCTTGTTGTTGATGTGCCAATTCAAATGTCTTGAATTGTTTGTTACTTCATTTAACTTAAACGGCTTGACTTAGTTTCAAGTGTGAGGTGTCATTCTGTTCGTAATTTTTTTAGGATTGTCATAAGGTACAAGATAGTTTGATTTTTATTTTTTTTAATGGATTTTTGTATGTTTTTGTATATCAGGGCACCGCAGCCGGTAGCCAATTTGGGTTTAGGCGCTGCGGCGGCGGAAGTTGTGAATTCAGAGGACGATGAGTTCGACGCCTACAGAAAGCGTATGATGCTCGCCTACAGATTCAGACCCAACCCCCTCGTGAGTATATATACTGCCTGTTTGTAATCTGCCTAGGTAATCTTGCTCATCGGCTGTCATTAATTCAGTCAAATCTGGCTAGGCAAAGCTGAGATATAGTTGCATAAGGATCTTATAGCAGTTGGATAATATAAGAACTAACAATGTCATCTTGACGGCTTCATATTTTGACCAATGAGGTAATGGCAGCAGCACAATTTAATGTTGCCATTTACATAATTTCCAAATTCCATAAAAATATAACGCATGATGTTATAAAATGAAGTTTTTTGTAAATTAATTTGATAATATGTTTGTATGTAATATGTATCAATTTATATAGTAATTACTACGAGAACTCAGGTTATAAGTTGCAACATGGTCGATTTTAAGATGAAGTTAGGTAATTTTTGTGTACTGGCAACTCTCACAACTTGTAGGTCTCTGTCAATGTCAAAAAACTGCCAAAAGATCCTTGTGGGACTTTACTTCATCGGTTGTCATTAATAACATAATAAAGTGTCTCGAACAGTCATTTCGTAAATAAATCATTATAAAAACTAGTAGCTTACAATGCCTAGGCAAAATACTAGCACTAGCAAATTAGGGAAAGGGAAGCGGATTTAACTGAGGAGACGCATAGGAAGAGGATATATTCTCTTTCTGTGCGTCCCCTCATCTATCAATTAAAGGCAGGTAACGCAATAGCAATGTGCATGTCTATGGGCAGCCGTCGCTTTGCTATCTATGGTTGCTTTTGACATTTTATGATATAAAAAAAAATACATTTAACGTCATATCATAACGATTATACATTTCATCTTTTAAAAAAAATGTCTGATGAATTATATGGCTCAATAACTTAACTATTTGTTCCATTGCGCAATATTTTATTTGAATTTATCAATTTTACAGAATAATCCAAGACGACCATATTATTAAACTGCAGAAAACGTGGTTCTATTGAAGAAAAAAAAAACCTTTTGAAACGGCAACAGTTCAAGACTACCATTGTCTATGATCAGTATTACTTAAGGTAAATACTTAAGTAATAAAAATAAGAAATAAGTAACAAGAAATGTTTTATAAATATATAAATATATTAAGTGACTGTCTCAATTGTGTAATTCCTTATTACCTTTAGTTTAACTCTGCGTTTTCAAGGTTGAAAAATTTATTTAAAAAAATGTTGCCATCTCTTTGAAATAAACAAAGATGACAATATATTTTGCAAGTTTTTCGACAGTGAAAATCCACGCTATAGATAAGCATGTTATTACGTTCTTTGCATTTAAAAGAATGTATTTTTACGGTTTGTATATTTAAATTAAGTCTTTCTTGAGAATTAAATTAATTTAAATCAAGAAAAAAATCCCTTTACTTAATGTAATGTAGATTAGATTTATGGAAATATAAATGTTTTTAAAAATAAATATAATAATTCAAAATAATGGTTTTTTATTTCAAAACATATTGCATTGATTACGTTCAATATTTAACCTCGATTCACATTGCGTAAACATGAATACAAAATGTTTTTAAACGATAGAGATACGCTTTTGTGTAAATACTTTGGCAGTGTGAACCTACGCTTATATTTAAGCCGGCAACAAACGTTCAGTTTTAACTACACAATTGTAATTGAACAGACCGACTGCACAATTTTAACTGATCGTGTAGCCTACTTTAGGTTGTATTACGCATGAGGGTCGGCAGGGGGGCAATGGGGCAGCTGCCCCTACCCCATAGAGAATCGAAAAAACATATAATAAATATATAAATTACTTCGAAATACAAAGATATTTAACAACTCCAATAGGCGTAAAACTACTTGTAAGTTTCTTCTATTACTTAGCTAATAAGCATAACCTTTGGAATAAAAACTGACCTACCCCCCCCCCTAAATTTAGTCTTAGATAAATGGCTGGTGCCGCCCTTTCTATTACAAATACGAAAAATATAAAAAATATTGTTTTACAAATAAAATACAGTCAGTGACATTTTTTGCATCAACATTGGACCAGCGTTTTGTAAGTAGGTACTTTATAAAACTTATATCTTACTAGAAATAATATAATGCGAAAGTTATATTGAGATCAACATTTACTTATATATTTATGTATAAGATTTATGTATAATATTGATTTTATATAGTTCAAGGATATAATAAAAAGTAACAGTTTATTAAGAAAGGTCTACTTCTTTTATAAACTCGTAATATTTAATTTACTATCAAAAACAGTTCCGCGAGAACGAAACGAGCAAGCGCTTATGCTAACGTATATTGAGTTAAATATAGATCTGAGTGACAAAATATTTCTAGTCGTATATTCTATACGTCGTTAACTGAAATGTTTTTTTTATAAAATCTTACTTTTAAAAGCTCGTTAGAAATCTTTCAACAGTGTTAGTGATTTTGACCATGAAGAGTCCAGTTAAATGTGATTTCAAATACAACCTCACATCTAGTTGCAGTGAAACATCAAATTTTTCCAGTTCATCTGATAGCTCGGATACTCCATTAAAAAGGTATGGTTATTATGTCTTCAGCAAATGTGAAAATACTTATATATTCAACATATTTTTTTTAAATCTTGATCCCTAATCAATATGTCTACAAATTTTACTTGCTACTTTCAAAATATTTCAGAGAAAAGTGTCATGTTTTTGTATATCTTTAAATATAAAATGAAAGACTAATGTTCATAATATGAATATAGTTGCGTGATATATATCACCTTGTATATTTTTTTGTGTGAACAAGATTACGCGTGTTTTGTTTACTCAGTCCGAGTTATAAGTTGATAGCTCCCAGTTCCAGTTAGGTTTATTATGATTGTTCAATCATTAGAACTTTTTGAACTAGATTTAATTGACAAAAAATCCTGTCATAGGCAAGGAGTTGAGATTATTAATATTTGTTGATCGAAGTGTGAACGAGGAATCTCTCTACATAATTTGTTAAATAACGCTATGCGTAGCGTCAATTCGAAAAAAGAAAGCAAAAGTTAAATATGAACCGTAATCTGTGTTATCATCACATTAGGTGGTTGACATTATCTTTGATTTGCACAAGGCTTTAAAAAAACAAACAGGAATACGTAAACAGACAAATAGACTCACGCGACGAAAAGAGTTACATTTCTTAAGCGATTGATACATAAGAAATGTAAGTTTTCGTCGGACGGGTCAATAAAGGCCCTTTCACACTATTACGGTAGACATTTTAATTTAAATTGTACATGATAGATTTAATCGTCTCGTGCGCAAGTCGGTGGCGCGCTGGGCGTACTTCCGTCGCAAGCCGCGGCCGTGGACGCGCGGCCGCTCCGTCTCCGACACTGGCCTCTGCGACATCGTACATCATGGTACATTTCATAATTTCGACTTAGCTGGCGTAAAGAGTTATATATCTGTTAAAAGCTCTCATAAGAGATGTAATTCTTTTCAAGGGGTGTATTGATTAGTTATGTAAAATAAACACGCCACTTAAGATATCAAAGGGAGTTCACATAAAGGACGGCAAGGGTCCGTTGAGGTCTCACGTTTAGGTTGAGGATACGACTAAGAAACTGTTTTCAAGTATTAGAATGTTTTTGTGGCTACCGTTTAGTCAATGGTGCGTGAATTTTCTATACAAATATAGATCGAATTTGATCTCTATTGTACCGACTGAAATATATATGTCAAAAACCTATGTAAAGCACGGCGGTAGACTTGTTGCGAACACATTTTCCTACTCAGTCATTACGACCAATTTTTATGTTTTCATAAGTCGTATTTTTAATTTTCGCATCTATTGTTTTAATTGTTACTCTCATCAGTCTCTTCTCTACATGTTTTAGAATCAAATTATTTAGACATTGGGCATGGAAAGCATCGCTCCTTGCTGGTTCTGGACGGCGCCGGCGCCAGTCGTTACGGTGTACCGTCTCTATATATTACGTGAGTTATTTCACTTTAATTTTGTAGAGTTCCATATAACTCAGTAGATCTTAACTTACAATGCATTTTAGAAACTAAATTGCCGTATTTGGAATGCGAATAACTAAAAACCTTGTAGCAGATTGATGCGTTTTAAATTCAGATTACTTACACTAAACTAAAACTTTCTTTTCGTAATTAAAACTGTTGTGTGTGAAATTCTGTGTGTGATAGATGCGTCATAATAAACATTTTAATGCAACCATCGTGGCAAACCTAAAGACCGACCTTTATTCCGCTTGATATTCTTAAAACGGTTTTTTATCTATATATATAAAAGAAAGTCGTGTTAGTTACACTATTTATAACTCAAGAACGGCTGAATCGATTTGACTGAAAATTCGTGGGCAGGTGGCTTAGAACCAGGAAACGGACATAGGATAATTTTTACCCCGTTTTCTATTTTTTATTCCGCGCGGACGGAGTCGCGGGTAAAAGCTAGTATCAATATAAATTGAAAATAACGTTAAACACAAGTTTTATTTAAGTAATAATACTCTTTGACAAAATTAAAAAAAACAGACGAATGTATAGAGAATATAATTAGTAGAATAAAATTGAATTGCCGCCATTTTTATATCATACATATGATTCTAATCAATATCTTGCGCAGTGTACGAGTACGCATGTTTCCCTTTACAGAAATAAGTGTAGGGGAATTTAGGTTTAAAGTTGTGTGCAGTAGAGATCAAAATACATCGAAAGTTTCGTTTACCCAGATGACAACTCCAAAGAATATTAAGGATGAAGACAGTGTTAACACAAAATGTTGTGTGTGTTGTGAATTAAAAAGAAATACATTGTATAAATTAAATTATCCATGTTTATTCTCAACGAAATGCTCAAAACTAACGGGTTTTATAAATAATAATACGTTATTGTGGTATAAATTATTACCATTGTGATTTTAACTTAGAATACGACACGTGTGTAAATTATTGATGTAATTTGTATTTCTATTAAAATTTTTGCTAATAGAAAAACGAAAATAAAATAGTTTTACTCATAATTAATTGTTAATAACGGACAATTTAGTTATAATTAAAAGCAAAATGACTATTTTTATTGTTATAACAGGTTAGAAAGATTTATGTTTTAAAATTTATTGGAATATTAACCCAACGTATAATTTTAATGCGCCTTTGTTTTATTAGAAAGTCAAATTCAGTGAAGTTAATTTAATCAACAAACTGATGAACATTTATAAATAATGTTAAAAATAATGCTAGAAAATATGCTATAATTTGAAGGATGTCTCCATAAGACTGTCGCATTAGAACAAATTCAAAACTGTCGCAGAGTATGATGCATCTAAAATATATAAAAGTGTATGTTATACAATAATCCAATAATCTACTAGGTCATCTTACACGAAGTTACAGCCCGTACTTGATTTTACCTCAGTTTTCTACAAGCATCCGATACAAGGGTGCTACGAATTGGTACAATTTGAAATAATGGTGCATTTTATTGTTAATTGTGTTCGTCTAGTGATGGAAAATATCAAATGTGAATAGAACATTGTGCATTCGAAGTGTATATTAAATTTCAAGTCATTAGTCGCTTCAAGAGAATATTTCGGTAAGTATATAATTAATTTATAAAAAATAGCATCATAATTTTCGTTCATTTTCACATTAAATTAAGATTTTATCCAAAAATATGTTTTTTTAATAATTAATTTTATTTAGATCAGATAGATTAGAACGAAATATTACATTGAACGTAACAAAATTAATAAAACTTCACATTTTTATTACAAATCGATCAATAAAACAACAAAAAATGATTCGTAATTACCTACGTCACCTTGAAATTATTGCCATTGAAAAAAATAGTATCTTTAAATTAAATTAACGTCAGATATTATGCTTAATAGAAGCCATAAAACTTATTTCTAGGTGAACATACAGCATGGCGTATTGCGAGTTCATTGCAATAGTTGACCATTGACCAGAGTTAGCTCCTGCTTGCAGCTTTTTGAAACATTATGCCAAGGTATTGAAAAAGCTTCGCATCCGAATTATTGATGATATTTTTCTTTTCGGTGTATTTTAAACGCTTCTTCAATACGATCTTCTAGACTTTGCTTAGATTCTTCTTTGTTTTGAGTGTGCTATTTCACTTAATAATTCTTTAACTTGCAAAATTTATTCGCATACTGTTATCTCTTTTATTTTCTCTATAAAAATAGAGATGTATATTTTTGTACGAGTATTTATGCAGTGGAATCCTACGGTTAAAAATGCTTAAATTACAATATGATTGAATAACAATCATTCGTTCAACGAATAACTTAGTACCTTCAAACAGTGTTATCATCATCGCTTTGACTTTGGCCTCCCCCAATGCCTTTCACCGTATGCGGTCCTCTACCCTGTAGTTTTCTAAATTAAGTATTATAAATTAACTATTTAAATCAAAAGAGAACTGTGGTATATGAAAAGGTTTTTCGGAAATTATGTTTCACTATCCGTTACGAAAAGTACTTCCATTACAACTAAAATTGTCTACTAAATCTCTACTAAAAAAAACTTTACATACATACGAGTTAGTTGCAATATTTTTTTGGAGTGTTGGTACTTTATATGATGTATATTTAAAAATTATAATGCTGAATAATCGTACGCGTATTCTACGAATATACTAATCAAGTTTTATTGGCTGTAGAATCAATTGCAATTGAATCAAATCTACGCATATGAAAATGCAAATTTGTGCTTTCCTCTTGCACTTTCTTATACAGGATATATTAATTATATGTTAAAATATACAAAAAAATAAAATAATTATTGTAAATAAACTTACTGATAAACTCTTTGTACAGTAAAATATATTAGAATGCACGCATATGTGTTTGTGAATTTATCACGAAGTCCAAAGAGTCTATTTTTACTTGTGACTTGGTGACAGGTCGGCGGGCGGTTCGGCGGGCGGCTCGGTGGGCGGCTCGGCGAGCGGCTCGACGAGCGCGCTCGGTCTCGAAGAGGCCAGCGACAGCGACGCCGAGCGGCCGCGAAGACACCACTTGCGTGTGCCCACACCTCATTACCACGGACAGTGAGTCTCGCTTACCACTAGCATCGTCTAATATAATAATTATGCGATCCTTTAAAAAAAAATAACTTGCTGTGGGCCTAGCACGAATATTTGTGGCAATCGCCTTCGCATCGTCATCGTCAATAATGTCAAAATTAGTATGAAATTTTGTCGATGATACGATGCATGTTTACAATGTTAACGAGAAAAAACAAACGACGGGAAACAGAAAATTACTCGCGACGCGTTTCATGTGATTCAGAGTTAGTAATTGTTAGTCGCAAATGGTGTATTGTATTGTACAATGTGTTATTAAGATATTTACCGTCCATTAGAATTTCACACTTTGTTTAATCCACGTTTGGATATATTAAGGTTAAACGTAACCAAGGCAACCATTAATCAGTCCTATGAACATTCGTTTAAATATCTTCATGCGTTTATTACAACGTGGTCGTTTTTGGATCATCTCATATTATTTTCTCGTTGTCAATACGCAAATTTTGGGTCTAACAACGTTACATTGCGTTGCAAAAGAATGTATCACATATTTCTCTGTGTATCTATAATAGCATTGTAAATAAGCAAACAAATATGCATTTCTAGTTATACTGTAATACTAGCAGTCGCCCGCGAATCCGTCCGCGCGGAATTAAAGAAACTTCAGCGAGATTCATGGAGCCGTTCTGGAGGTATCTTGAAAAAAAAAATCCATCGATCCATCCGTCCATCGAAACATTCGCATTTATAATTTTAATAAGATATACGTTATTCCATCACACTGTAGGAACACTTAGGCAAAGACTAGTCTAGTCTTAACAAATGTGTTTCTGCCAAGGTCACAATATCTATAGCTGTACAGTCAGCTCTAGAATTATTTTAGGCCAAGCTATAAAATGTAGACAAAACTGTGTACGTGACTGTACCGTTTCAGTATCTTTTGTAATGTAAATATAATACCGTGTTCGTGATAAGATTGGAGGAAAGTTTGTTAGTTAACTGTTTTCATTTATCTTAAAGAGTTTTCATCTTGTTTTTAATTATAATATTTTATGTGTCGATATTTCTCAACTATTACCGTAGAAAGTTATGAGTCGGGTACTATATTATGGATAAAAAGAGTGCTTCGTTGGGTGGCGCGAAGGTTCGTTGGTCAATAAGACGAGACAGCTTACCCCTAGCGAGTATTAGACGAGCTTGGATCAACGGCAGGCGCAGCATTTCTCCAGAATCATTTTCATGGAGACGCCGGTAAGGCATTTGCAATTCTCTATAATGTACTCTTACAATTGTGAATTATTTCATCATATGCTAATGTTTAATTCATCTCTGTACATATTTATCTATGAAATGTAATAACTTCTAAGAAAAACGGATAGCAGTGTCCTGAGATTGCGGATTTCGTAATTGTGATGTGTATTGTTTTTTTTTTTATGGCAAAAGGCAGCGAAAGTTAACAAAACAGTTTATCACCAGTATTAACAACTATCGAACGATTTTGTTGGTCACGATATAGCAGTCGTGAAAGAATAAATATTTTATTTATTTCATAATACATAAAACAACATGAATTATCTTGGAATCAGAAATGGCGTGATATTTAACGTGTAAGCCTGTGGTGAAAATTCGAACCTCATTTCAAACTTAGAAAATTAAATGTTTTGGGCTTGGTCTGAAACACAACATTTTTCTAGATTTCAACACCTGACTTATAGCGGACATAACCTGTCATTGAATAAAATTCGTTTAATGTTTTTCAAATTCCTAAAAAAAAATATTTTTATGTGAATTGTAAAGTTAGGATTAAAACAAATTTCATAAAAACCAAAAATACTCACGCGGTATGACCTCATAACCTGGTCTAGATTTGATTTTTAGTGCGCTGCCCAAATTATTTGCGTACCATGCAAGCTTGAATCGTTTATTTTAACAGAAAACAAGTATTCGATACGAATCCATTTTATCTAAAAATATTGTACATTTATTGATGTTTAATTTAAATGTTTTTCTGGAATTGAGCACACCTTTATCTCGTTCGTAATAATTAATTATTAACTCTTTTTCAGTAATCAGTATAAGTGATGTAATGATTGGTTTAAGAATTAAAATCTATGTTCTGTGTATATTTATTTTTGAAGTCTTTCTTATAACAAAGCTACAACTGCGAGTAATCTACAATAGTTCAACACTGAAATAATACATATTTTAACCTTCAATTTCCTTTGTTAAACACTCGTTAATATTATCCCTACTTTCAAACAGACAAAGTGAGATCACAAATATATATGCATGTGCTTCGACAGTGTAAACCCACAGTAATACTAACTACACCACAGATACTTTAACAATTGACTCAATTTTTCTTATTCAAGGTTAAGAAAAACATAGGTCTTTTCATTAAATCATTGTCACTGAACAAGTGTTCGTGAGTCAATGTTAATTGAAGTCTTCGATGCGTGAATAGCTTTAGTTGTTTTGTTTGTGTTTGTTCTATTTAAGAAACAAAACATTCGCAGATTAACGAAACGAAGTGGAACATATTGTACCTTCTTTTTGTAGAACCCAATAATCGATCTCGATCCATTTTTGTTCATCTAATGCTGTTTTAATTCATGCTAACATCGCAATAGCAGTCAAAACATGACTTTTTCTTTGGACTCTATACTTTAGAGGTCAACCGACAATTTTTGTATTGCCTTCCTCAATAAAATGTTATATAAAATATTAATGTATCAAACGAATATAAATACATAAATCAGTATAGGTTAGTATCGTAAAATGCGAATAAAAATGCGCATTAAATCTCGCTAACATTTGACAGATAGCGACATGATCAACACGCCATATTGAAGATAACCAGGTGCGGAACAAAAATATCAGATACCCAGCTTATCTGTGCTCTGGTTAAACAAAATTGTACGTTTTATCGAAAATGAACTATGTAAACGGCTTAAATAAAATTTACGGCTGTTTTAAATTTATTTACATTCATTAATTCATCACCATCATCTATAGTTACTTTAGATTATTTACATATCCACACTAGTCTGAATTGTAGCAAATATATTTATGAAGAAAGATTAAATTTTTAATGTTACATATTTCGTTCGGTTCATAGGACAATTTTATTTGTATAATCTACAATAAAAAAAACATTACATAAATTCGCTTATCTTATGTTCAAATAACACAGAACAAGATCTTTTTGGAATAATATTGATTCAAGGCCATAGACGTATACATATTAATAAAATTGGAGTGTCGGTATGTAATATTGAAAATATATATATCGTACACAGCGATAACGTAACATTTACATTTTTGGTAACATTAGTGATAACGTAAATCCAATATTTTAAATTTTTGTCTGTCCGATTTTTTTTCTTATGCTGACGAAGTCAACAAGATTACTTATTCTTTCCGTGAATTTCCACTACTGAAGCACTTGTAAAAAAAATGTCATCAATCTTATTCTTTATAAAAAAAAACAGAGATAACATATAATTTGTATAGGTTTTCCGGCAGTGGAAACTCACGGACAACAATTACGAACACCGGATAAATATTTTTAACTTAGTAATTTACATCAAAGATGTGTCACGTGTACGAAAATTTCCCGGATCTTTGAGTATGGTGTTTGACGTTGGTATTTGTAGCGTGATTCCACGAAGTGTTTTGTTTACTGAAACAATGCAGATACGAAAAATTACCTAAATACAACTCTGGATATAGATATTACCGTTGCTTTTAAATGTTATACAAAGCTACCCTTGTTTGTCCTGCAGGTAACCCAGGTGATCCCGTAGGTTACATTTCATTAGTCGTATTGATTTTTCGACATGCGTTCAATTCCCTTCAACTTTTATGTAGACTGCATTTAAACCAACGAATAAAATTAAAAGTACAAATATATTTAAATCTGATTTAGGAAATATATTAACGGTAAAAAACGTTATGCTACATTAAAAAAATCAAATTTTGTTGTCGTCTCTATTAATGTGCCTATATATAGTTTTTTGTACATTAATTTCAACAATGTATATACAAATTTGTTTATGAATAATTATTAATATGTATAGTATAGTTGAGCCTTGTTAATATTATTTCCTCTTAATGAACAAATTACATATTAAGGTCATTTTACCGCGCTCGCGTTGCTTGGTTCAAGCGGCAGATCGTGGCGTGGTGAGATGAGGCGGCCAGCCAGTCTGTCATTCGCTTTGAGTTGACGCAGTTCAGAAACGGCTGTCGAAAGTCAAACAAGTGTTTTCGAACAGAATACATACCGATTACTAAACGTTAAAGAACTGTCATTAATCATAGTAAATATCTATTTGTTAGTGAAATTGAATTTTTTATAGTGTAAAAACTTTTATAAATCGAAATTTTAAAGTGATTAGTAGTTTTTTTCTCGTATTTATTAACGAACTTTGCAATAACTTTATCAGAAAGTATTAAGAGGTGCTAAATATTAAGTTGGTTGTCTTTTTAGTGCTAAAAAGTAAAGTGAAACTAAAATTTATAATGATTCAAAATGTTGTCAAGGGCGACAATGAACATTTAATATTAGAGTTACTTTCCTACATCGCTTAAAGTTATAGTGTTAAGTCTACTTGCGCGTGGCTATCGAGTCAATCAAAAGCGGGCATGACCTTCTAAATGAAGCAGTCATATTCAGGAGACATTATGCTATGTTTCGTAGAAGGTTTTGGTAATGCTATCGAACGAGGATATAATAAGAGTCGTGAACTGAGTGAAAGTGATCTTTCTGAAGCGAACATAGCTTTGAAATCTAAGAAGAATTCAAAGAGAGTGTCTATAAATTCAGGAACTAGTGCCGAAAGTCTAAGCGAAGAAGTGGAATTACGAAGGACAGGTGTCAAGTCATTGAGGTTATCATCTCGAGAACGATTAAAGACTGTTACCGAGTTAAAGAGAAGTTTCAGTGACCGATTTTCCATAATTAATGATGCGGGAAAGAAAAAAGCTCCTAAAGGCATATTGACCATAAAAAAGACTTGGTAAATATAATTATTTCTTTATTTACTAAAAAATAAATTAAGGATATTTCACAGGCAATTTATTGACTTTGTGGGTATCCTTAACAAACTTTCATCCACTATCGCCTCGGAGTTCAATTTTTATAATATTTGAATTTATATCAAATTTACCATAAGTTGTGTAAGTAATTTTTGTGTATTTTAAATACCATTGTATTTAATTATATATAATTTATTATATATAATACTTTTATAATTTTAAGGACATAGGTAATCTTCATCTTAATTACTTAAGAATTTCTTTAACTCAAATTTCAAAGTCCTACCCTAGAGAATCAAAAAACTTAAAATATATATAAAAATTACTTCTAATAAGACCATATTAATGGTAGACCCCCACCCACATAGATCTTGCCTATACCATCACCTGACTACACCCATGGATAATAGCTATTAAGATATATTCGGAACATCATATAATACACCACTCTTCGTAATCTGTCAAGTCATTTTGGCTACTGGAGATTTAATATGGAATGGAAATAAAGTCAAGATCATTCCCGTGAATTAAATTTTAGCATTATTAAATTCAAAAAATGAATAGCCGAAATAAATTTTGTAGCTACAAAATTAGTTATTAAAGTTTTTTCTGTATTAGATTACTGATAAAGTTAACTTTATAATGTTTCCTTTTTCATTGAAAGAGCAACTGATAATATTTATGAATCCTTTTTAATTATTCATTATTACTTTTTTATTGTTGAACCAAAATTTAATGTAATTTATAACAAATTATTCTTTATTTTTCCTTTATGTTTGTAAAATTTCATTGTCTCTGTACTACCACTTGAATAATAAAATTATAAACTGTTTGTTCAGATAAGATAAAGTTAAAATAGTGGCAGATTGGCAACCTTTGCCTAGATTATCTTTCTTTATGATGTTTTACTTACCATATGTGTACAATGTGTATTGTGTACAATGATAAACAGGTATATTACTTGAAAGATATGTTAAAGATGATTAATAAAGAGACAGATTTTTTTTATGAAATAAAATAATAAATGCTTCCATTGGGACACAACCCTAACTACAATTTGGGTTATACACTAGGGCCACATTACAAGGACTGCCAGTCTGCTTACGCCCGGCGGTATTTTTTTTTGTACTCATAGCAAGCCTAATATTAACAACAGAGAAAGAATGCATGCTTTGTTTTAGCATACTCATTCATATTGTCATTACTCTTTGTTATTTTTTATAAGTTTTCATTGATTTTTGTCTTAACTTCCATCTAAAATACATGATTACGTGATACTTTTCGTAAATCTGAAGAATTAACGACGATTCTTGCTATTAGGATAAATCTTACTAATATTGTAGATGCGAAAGTTTATTTTTCTTTTTTTCGTCAGTCTTCATTAGTCTTTTCGCAATGGATCTTAATGTAATTTGTTCACAGATGTAGAACATAATTTGGAAGTACACATAGGCTAGTTATGAAGTTTTTTTTAAAATTCCGCGCGGATGAAGTCGCGGTCGACATCTAGTTTAGTTTTTATAAATCTTGTTGATTATATTGTTTGGTTTTCAAGAAAACAAAATATATGTTGAAAACTATTTTTTTATGCTACATTATTGTGTGAGGATATATAAGGAAGGTATTAGATTAGATATCATATTGTATCGTTATTAGTCTATGGTGACATCATTGACAGCAGTTCATAATGGCCGGATGCCCGTATTAAGTCGTAGGTGGTCTTCTTTGCGGCGATATTGTTCCGCAATACACGTTTATCATTCTTAGATACATATTCTACAATGTATTTTGTACTTTATATGTTTCATAATAAAAAAAAAACATGTATAGTGGGAGAAAAAGTGTATATATTTTGAAATTATTCCCATTAGAGAGAGTTCATAGAATATATTTTAATCTAAATAAAAGATATATGAATGTATTATATTCCAAAGCTCTTTACGAATGAGAGGTAAAAAGTAAAACACAAAACAATTTAAGCAGTCCAAGCTTTTCAGTTCCTTGCAGTTAGCAAATGCGTTTTGTATAACGCGTACTTTGTGTTTGGTTATTTATAACTAAACTCATCGACAAGGCCATCACTCTTCTCTTTAACTCGAAAAATAACTTGCCGATTTTGAAATACTCCAAGATTAGCATCGTTTGTCAGAGTTGCGTGTACTCTTCGATCTGGTCAGTTAATACGTGCATTTGTTACTAGTAATGAATTTAAACTGGAGCGTAGGGATGTTGGCTGGTTGCCAAGTTTCGACGTTCTCACTGACGTATCTTAGATGTTTGCATCGTACACGCACTCCTCTATACATAGATAATTTTACTCTCACGCAGTTCAGTCATTGTAGATGAGCTCTACAATATTTTCCAACCAAAAGTTATTTATATGTTACTTTTTTATCTCAAGTTTTGTTTTTATTTCCACAGTGTTTTTATTCTGTCTAGGATAGTTATAACAATTGCCATTGGCTTTTATTATTGTTATTTTCTTAAATACATTATAATAATTGTAATAATGGCTTTGATCCAACTTGTCCAACAGTTCATCTGTTTGTTGCGAAAGTTCATTCGTAATCACGTGAAACGAATTTGGCATAGGAGCACCTATGCCAAATTCTTTCCGTAAAAATTAAAACCGACTAAAGACTAAAGCCGAGAAAAAAAAACGAGAAACTTGATCAATACTTTGAAAATATTTCTCACAACCTTTATAAAATAACTTCAAAAAGAAAGAAGTTCTCAATTCGTCTGTAGGTATATTTTTGTTTCGTAAATTGGTGACGTCATGGTTTTTTCGACATCTATTGAAATTCCTAATTGTATGCGGAGTCATGATCTAAGTTTTGTGTCGTTTGTATTAGCGACGAATTCAAATTGCTGATTTAAAATTTTAACTCGAGTGTGAGCAAAAATATATTTTATAATTCACGCGTACTTCATACTAGCCATTCCGGTTTTTTTGTCATTGTTTTCAATTTTAATGCGTTAAGTAATGTATTCATATGGCTTTTTAGATTGTTTTAGGTTTATTCTAAAACCTAAAAAGAAAGAAACTTCGTAAATCTGTTATCCAATTAGAAAAACGAGCTAGACATAATTTGTATCCTTGAAATAAGGCATTATCAATTTTGAAGTATCTAAGTTCATAATGTCGCGACATTTGTCCATGAGATTGGACATCTGTTGACGCACTAATGTCTCCCGGTTAATATTTTTTAGTATAGTATAAGTAATCTCATCTGTCTGACCGACTGTGTACTCTACCTCGGATGATTTTTGCTAGAATATTTGGCAAATACACATATTTTAAACTTCCTAATATTATAAATGTGGATGTTTAGATGGATGGATGGATGTTTGTTTGAAGGTATCTCCGAAACGGCTGAACAGATCTTGATGAAATTTGGCACAGATGTAGAACATAGTTTGGAAGAACATGTAGGAACTTATTAAGTTTTTTTAATTCCGCGCGGACAGAGACGCGGCAAAAGCACTACTGGTATTACTCGTATAAATAGAAATCGTTGATGATATTTTTTCATAAAACTACGCAACGAGCAACGGCTCCAACAACGTGACAATATAGCGCTAATTTATAAATACAATTTGCACTAACGTGAGATCTTCAAAATTAAATTTTATTTCAGGATGTTTCTTGTATAAAAGGCACCTCTTGATAAGTGGAAAATTAACATCTCTTAGATTTAAACCTGTAATCAGTTGTATTTTTATACTATTAGTCTTCTTACTAGAGGTGTAAATAGTTATACTAATATCACACCCTCAGCCATAAAAGTAGTAACAGACTGTACATTAAATAATAACTTTATTTCGTTATTAAATATTTCTGCATCTGATATAAAAGTACACAATACATGGAAAATATATCTTTATATGTATGTATTGTCACAGGATATAACAGATTTGTGGAAAAAATATGTAAATTGATGAAATCAGGTACGATTTCATTATTCTACCAAGACTGGGGTATTGGCGGTACTTCTTTGTAATACCTGTTAATAAAAAAACAAGTTTATTACCAAGAAAAATTATTAACAAGCACTAGTTAATGTAGGTGTAACACTAGGGTCGTAGATCTGATGCAGAGTAACTATTAAAAATTAAATAATTTTATGAAAACTTATGTATCTGAAATGTATTGTAGCTTACCTTACAAAACCACCTAAAGGTGAAAAAGCTTTGTCATGTAGTGGTACCAACACAGTAGACGATTGCACGTCGTTTGGTAGTTTGACGAAGTATTTCACGCTGCTTGGGATAAGGACACCTGGTACAGAAATAATTTTACAGTCAATATTACAGTCGAACCTCGATAAGCCAGAAACCTTTTTAAGCAATAGTCTTTGTCTGGGCCCAACGGACTGCCTCCATAAGCGAGAAACTCGGGTAAGAAAGAAAACTGTATAGGCGAGAAAGATATCTCTGTCCCTTGGACTTAGACTTTGTGATAATTACGGGTAGATTATCCAAGTTCGACTGCATATGACTAATCAGGGTAAATATACATTAAATTTTATTATATCAATAGATCCAGCTTCACTAACCGTTTGAGTCGTATCTGTATTTGCGTAGTAAGGAATGCATGTTTGGATTTTGCATACTAGATAGAACCACGATTGCACATGACTGAAAATTTAATTATTATTTTAATAAGACGATAGCATACAGCCGCGAATTCACATGCCTATAGCTGGCAGATTTGCTAGCAAACTACTTGAACGTGCCAGCTAGAGGCATGTGCCAATGCACAATTGCACAATTGCACAATTGCAATGATAACTGGAATGCCGGTACGGGCATGCAATTGTCCAGTTAGTATGTACGTCTTGGAAGTAACAAGCATGCAAATCTGTAATGTAATACATTGCACCAGTGACAGGCAAGTGCCAGTAACAGGCATGCCAGCTACTGCTCCATTTTACAAGCATGTGTATTCGCACAGGCTTGTTTTGGCAATTAAGGAAACTCGCATGAAAAACTTGAATTTTGATAAAAAAAAAACGTTGCTATGAGTTTTACCAATAAATTTAGAAAAAGTCACAAAAATCTGAATTTGTATCACTTTGCACTTAAAGCAGATAAGAGCTAATATATTTCTAAATCTAAAGGTACCTTTTTAGCGTTATCGTTGATTTTCTTGTTCATTCCGTAAGAGTTATCGACTTGTTCCTTATTTTTTATGGCATCCGGATTATTCTCAACATGAAGGCCATAAGATTTCTGTTCCAACATTGAATCGGTACCATCAAACATTTGATCATTTGTGTTATCCTTGGGCGCGACTCTCTGAAAAGTAATTTATTAAAAAATAAATACTAACGATTTTATTCAGAGATAAAATAATATTTTTAATAACCCAACTTCTTTTCATAGTAACCATATCTATTATAATAAAACTTTAGTCTTATATAATTGTCCATGAAAACAAAGTTCTATTTTTCATAAACGTGTAACATAAAACATTTCATACTCATCAAGAATCTATTGTTAAAGAAATTTATCAAAATCTCACGCTTTTCCTTATGCTCAACTTTCACAGTCATTATCAACGTAAGTAGCATTAAAACCGCCACAAATTCTATGATATTAAAATTATAAAAAGATATAAGGAGACAACTTATTAAATATTATCTTTTTCAAGTATATTTCAAAGTTATTCACGCTTAGTTGTTTAATAGAATCATTACTTTTGCCCGTCAGACTGACACGAATTTACCTCAAGCGCACGGTTCAGTTAATTAACAAGTTAATATAAGCAAGCTTATTTAATTTCTTGATAAACAAAATAAAATGCCAAGCATTCATGAACAAAAAAGACTGGTTAAATAATACATAATATACTTTATATTAAATTAAATAGATAAGAAATGGTTTTATATATTTAACTTTTGTGCACACTGACGGAATAAAAATTTTAAGCATCGAATAAGTTGGCAAAGGCCGAGTATGTAAGATATTATTAATAATCTGTACATAAACTTAATAATTGTAACCCAGAAGGCTAGGTAGAGTTCACGTAATTCCATTTAGCACGATCCTGATATACCATTCTCTGTTCTTCGACCATTCATGTACGAATTAACTAAACGTTGAATGTTACAGTTACTTTTCATATGTTTCTTCTATAATTATGTTAATTTTGCAGTATGTACGCTCATAGTTGTTAACAAACACCAATCACTCTTTCTTCTTTTATCCTAATATGAATACTAACAGCGCAAATTAACTGCGGCGATGAAAAAGTTAAAATTATTGCACAAATTATGATCCACATCGTGTTAAAAGGACGCGACTGTTGCAACTAAAAGTGAAACATACGTTTAAACGTTACAGGGTAAGGTACTCATATTAGTTTATTTTATAAACATTACTCCAGTTGCATTAAATGTTAGAGTTTTGCTTTCGCATTGAATGTTATGAAACACATCTACTCATATTATCCTAAGCAATTGCTATACCGAAATGGAGATACGAAATTATTATAGCTTAGTTATTAAATGGTATATCTTGAAATGTGTAGAACATAGGTTGAGTTGCTGATGATGTTTATGCATGATGTTCAAGTCAATCCTTTTCATGTCTTCTATCTTTGGTCGTCTCATTGTCTTTATATTTCTTTCGAGTACAAATTGATTTTCATTGATAGGCTTATTTTATCTATGCCACCATTGTTCAATTATGATGTTCTTTCATGGCGCGTACAAGAACGCAAGCATCTGTTTTGTTGTTTAAGTATATTGTGGGGTATCAATGAGTAAGGAATCGTTAGATTAATACTGAACCACCATCGTACACTTCACCATTTTACATCAGGAAGTTGGTTTAATGTGAATTACTTTGACTATGAGATTGCCTTTGATTATATACCGGAGTATCATAGTGGTGGACTGAGTAAGACTTAAAAGGTTTTTTTATTAACATTATATTTGTCTTTTAACAATATATATTTTAATTTAAAAATATGCGAAATTTGTCGCTCATATGACAATTTATTAAATTGCAAAAGGGTACACGTGACTTGAATGAAGATAAATAAATTTATAATTAGGCCGTCTAAATAATTGGCATTGAGACGTCATAGACAAGTAGTGTTCGCGCCCACGCTACGCCCACCGAATGTCGCGATCCATGCCACTCTACTCGAACCAGTGCTGACTGTCTGTTCACTCATGATGCAGTGCAGGAGGAACAGTACTGCTATTGTATTGTTGAGAGGGTGTGATTACACAAGAGCAGTTTTACTGTTTACTACTATGTCCTCGTATGAAAATAAAATTTTATAAAAAGTAAACCTTTATTGTTTTTGTCGTGATTCAATCTTAATTATAAGAAATGGACCAAATGTATCTAATGTGACTCATTTAAAGACAAGATTATTTATTTACACGTCAATTCCGATCAGTAGCGTACAATTAAAAATTCAATCTCAACTTGTTTTATAAATAATACTAGCTTTTACCCGCGACTCCGTCCGCGCGGAATAAAAAATAGAAAACGGAGTAAAAATTATCCTATGTCCTTTTCCTGGTTCTAAGCTACCTCCCCATCAATTTTCAGCTAAATCAGTTCGACCGATCTAGAGTTATACATAGTGTAACTAACACGACTTTCTTTTATATATATAAGATTAGTCGTTGGTTTCTGTATTTTTATTCAAAAGTCATCAATAATAAGAAAGGAATTAACTATTATTCTACAGTAGAGTGGTTCATGGAAATGTTATAATAATGAGAGACTTTTCCTCTTTCATTCATGAACATTTATCAAAAACGTCAATTGCTCTAAATTAGTATTAATTAATGCTCGCGTTCACTCGAGTATACCACAACCCAACTCTCAATGTAGACCCGCTGTGGAAAGCGTGGGTCTTGTGTGAAAATATCCTCCATCTGATCAGAAATATTAAATAATTATAGACCCTAATTTGATCTAAGTCTAAGTTCATCGGGCAAATTGTTGTTCTCACTTTCTTACTTACTCGTAGTATAGTTGATTCGCTAGTTATATTCTATTTATAATGTTAAATTGTTCTTGTTTATTCTTGGTGTATTTTTAGAAGTTCAATTTTAAATATTGTATGTCATTTTAAATATATATTGTTAGGACTGTTGAGGGTAGCCACACAAAAAAAAGTTTTATAAGGAAGTATGCGCTGCTGCTCGAGGCAGTCTCTTTCCATCCGTCATTGCGGAACGTCTGACATTTTTGTTTATTTACGTTCGGTTTGAGTTTATACTACAGCGAGGATTATTATGAAGTAGAGTTAAATTCATTATTTCGCTGTTAGTTTAATTCTTTTAAAATACTTTTGCATCAAATATCTTACATCAGAAGTGGGATAGGATCCGCGTGATTCTATCCACTTTGCTCACTCTGTGTTTGTGTTTGCATTTTAGTGAAAATAAATGCAAAGAGAAAAATATCAGATCGTTACCGTGATAATCGTTGTAGTCGCAGTAAGTTGAGTCGAAATCAAAGTCGTACCAGTGTTCGCGAAACATGGGTAGCGTGGACCAAGCCGTTTATTCTGCATGGGAATATGTGGGCAGTGAGGCTCACGCGCTGTCTGTGTATTTCACAGCAGACAGGATTGTGGACACGATCTATTCAATTTGTACTGCGGTAAGATCGAACCAATATTTTTATATTTCAAATTTTGATGCCAAATAAGACAACATCAGACTTTTTTATTAATGTAAAAATGTGTTCTTTACTAAAGACTGAAATTGAATACCTCGATCAGTTCATTAGTGAGGGTCAGGTAAGGCCGAGTCGTGATAAGATTAAAAGTCTTTGCTTGAGTCAGATGGATGTCATTATGTCGTAATAGTCATTGATGCCCTTTATGAGTTCAGTTTGCTTTGTCCATGTATTGTCGGGATGGTCTGCGTTGCGTAGCCTGCGGGATACCCAACTGCAGAAGTGAGATAGTGAACGAACTGTGAGACGTTTTGTAGCAGATGATGCTTCTAGGGTATTTTCAGGACTGACAAACTGCGGGTTGCCATTAATATCATGTAGAGGACGGACTGCGGGACGCTTGCCCTACATGGTGCCACGGTGAGGGGAGTGGACTCCCGAGACATGCTACGCTTTTTTTTTAACGGTGAGACATCTTATGTTCGTATGACACGCAAACGTCGTGCCTATGTTATACGAACGATTGTGTGATACTACTTGCGTATAATAAGCGAACGTCGTGCCTATGTTATACGAGTAGTTATGTATCTGACATGTGTGTAATAAGCGAACGTCGTGCCTATGTTATGCACATGTAGATGACACATGATATGCGAACGTCGTGCCTATGTCATGTGCTGAAGTCATTTGTGTAGATGAACTATGCAAACGTCGTGCCTATGGTTCACTATGTTGTTGTAAATGAACTATGCAAACGTCGTGCCTATGGTTCATTGTGTTGTTGTAAACGAACTATGCAAACGTCGTGCCTATGGTTCACTGTGTTGTTGTAAACGAACTATGCAAACGTCGTGCCTATGGTTCGCAAAGTTGCAAAGAAGCACAGGAGGACGAGGACGTCCTCCAGTCAGGAGAGGCCGTGTTAGGACTGTTGAGGGTAGCCACACAAAAAAAAGTTTTATAAGGAAGTATGCGCTGCTGCTCGAGGCAGTCTCTTTCCATCCGTCATTGCGGAACGTCTGACATTTTTGTTTATTTACGTTCGGTTTGAGTTTATACTACAGCGAGGATTATTATGAAGTAGAGTTAAATTCATTATTTCGCTGTTAGTTTAATTCTTTTAAAATACTTTTGCATCAAATATCTTACAATATATTATATACCTCCCAATTAGGATTGGTAACGGGCATGGGGCCGGCCGTAAAAAATAAGCCAAAATTTTAAGGTTTATAGAGCCTTGTGCCGCGAACCCATGAGAGTGATATAAGGGGGAGATGATAATGAGGATAGTTGACACGCTGTTTAACAATATAATTATTAAAAATCATAAAATTTATTAGAAAAACGTTAAATTTGAAACAGCCTTTTCATACCGATATTTTTTATGCATTAGTCAACATATTGAATTACCTCAAGTTTTAAAGTTACCTTTCAAAAACGACCATGACATAACTTATTAGTATTTTTGGCCGATGAAAACTGTTCGCCTTGGTTGTTAACTTTGAGAGATTATGAAGTGGCCAAGAGCCAAGTTTATTCAAGTTTACCTGTATACTTTGACCAACGGCTCCGCCAAATTATAATAAAGTGAAGAGGGTTAACCTTACTATATGGATTTAATTTTTCATGTTGTAGTGAAGTAGCTCGGATGCATTATTATCTTAATCTCGATAAGGTTAATTTTATTGCCAAGGTATCTTAGTAAATTTATGTACGGACGAACTCAATAATCGCTCAAATTATACTAAAACAAATCGGCCAATCGTCATCTCAACGATAAATCGGGGTTTTCGATTGCTATTGAGATGCTTAGATCAGTAAAATTTCAATCTAATGGAATATAAATGCTAGATATTAAAAAATTGTTCGAGATCGATTATTGGGTTCGGCCGTTATTTAAGCGGTTGTTATAGATCTAGCGGACATCCATTGCGGTGCAGATGTACGTTATTACTACAGTTGCGTGTTGCTTGCAGGTCAACCGGGAACTTCGCTGGTGGCGCGGCGGGCGGCGGGGGCGGTGCCCCTCGCTCCGCGCCCGCCACGCCGCTGCAACTGGAGCCCCACCCCAGACATTCCTCACACAAGCACGACAAGTGAGTAGCCTGCCATTCTTCTTTGTTACGTTAGTATACCACGTCTGATTTCTCCAATAAGCGGGAATAGTAAAATTTGATGATATTTGCACTTCAGTTGCACTAGGCACATATCTAGGGATTGCAATCCGGAAAATCGGATCCGGTAATCCGGCGGATCCGGCATCATTTAATGGTTACCGGATCCGGTACCAATATACCGGATCCGAAAACCGGATCCGGTGCTAGCAGTTTGTGGGAAAATAATATAGCTGTTGCATGAGTAGGTACTTATTTATCGTAAGTTGATTAAACTAAAGAGTTCTAAACTCATTATTGTGATAATTTTTGCCATTCATTCGTTCGACAGATTCATCAAATCATGATGGTATCTGTTATAATCATAAATACCTATAAGACTTGTTTGTTAGCATTCTCAAATACTTTAATAATGATTTTGATCTCATTTTAATTAATTACGTAAGGTTAATTGTTTCTATTAGATATTATAGTTACTTGATAATTAATATTGTTACTTATAAATTGATCTATCTGTGAAAGTGAAATCTAGAAAGACTAAGCTACTCGTTACGTCGTAAAATTATTACTAGTTACCTACACTACTAAATTTTAATTGTTTTCTTGTTGTCTATTTGTCTTAACATTGGTTAAGAAATAAAGTCGATTTTATATATTAGGTCCTTACATATGAAATTGGCGTTTTGTATGGGAGGAACAAAAAGTCGAATATTTTTTAATATAATATATTTAATTAATCAAAGTATGAACCATTATTTTCTATGCACTTTTGCCATCTCATAGGTAGTTCATTGATCCCTTTACTAAAAAAAACCAGTCGGACGGGAATCAATAAAATCTTTGAAGGCGATTTGGACTGCCCCATCGGGTTGAATTTTTTCCCTTGCAAGAAGTTATCCAAATTTCGAAAAAAATGGTAATCTGTTGGAGCAAGGTCCGGGGAGTACGGAGGATGTCTTAGACTTTCCAATTGAAGCTCTTCTAATTTAGTAGCCGTCTGTTGCGCAGTGTGTGGTCTAGCGTTGTCGTGAAGCAGCAGTGGCGTGGAGCGATTGACCAGCCTAGGTTGTTTAGCCGCTAGCTTTTCCATCATGGTTTGCAATTGCTGATAATAGACATCAGCCGTAATAGTCTGGCCAGATTTGAGAAAACTGTAATGAACAATACCGGCACTAGTCCACCAAACGATTACAAGTAACTTTTTGGGGTTAATTTTCGCTTGGGGCAGGATTTGGCTGGCTGGCCAGGATCCAACCATTGCGCTGAGCGCTTCCGATTATCGTAAAGAACCCATTTTTCATCACAGGTAATGATTCGGTTTAAAATACCTTCATTATTGTGCCGGTTTAGTAATGTAACGCAACAGTCGACGCGCGTTTGCCGGTTTGCTTCAGTCAATTCGTGAGGTACCCTACCTTTCAAGCTTTTTAATCTTCCCAATTTGCTTCAAGTGAATTAAAACAGTTTTATCACTAACATCGCAGCCTGCAGCTAACTCGGACGTGGTTTGCAATGGATCCGCTTCCACAATAGCCTTCAACTCTTCATTATCAACTTGAGTCTCAGGCCGTCCACGGGGCTTGTTCTGCAGATCGAAATTTCCAGAACGAAAACGTTGGAACCAAAAACGAACTGTGTTTTCTTTTGCAACACGACCGCCATACACATCATTCACCCTTCGAGTCGTTTCCGCAGCACTAGTGCCACGGCGGAACTCGTACTCGTAAATAATGCGATATTTTAAGTTTTCCATTTTGTAAAATGAGTGACGCAAACAGAAAAAAAACAGAAGAAAAAAAACAAATGAATGACGGTCATCGAACCACAAATACATGAGTCTATTGCTGTACAAATTTGAGTTTGGAATTCCTTACCAAAGAGGAGAAATTCGTGATTAAAGTGGCCAGTACGAAAAACGCCAATTTCATATGTAAGGACCTAATATTTGTGATTTATTTTTAATAAACTACCTACATATAAGTGCAGTGACACTTGATTAACTTACTTATTTTGTACTAAAAAGCGAAAATCATCTTGATTTAATCAATCCGGTCGGATCCGGTCGGATCCGGCCGGATTGATGGGAATCCGGTCGTATCCGGCCGGACTGAAAATGACGCCGGATTGCAATCCCTACACATATCCCCTCAAGTCCACAGAGGTGGGATTATAACTCCAAGTTCAGGACTGAGTTGAAGTGCTGCGGGATCGACAAGAGTGGAGGCTTATCGTTGAAGACCAAGGCCCACTTTAGGTCACTGAACCACTCTAGTTAGTTAGTGGACGTGCCGGAGATGGATTAATCTTCTATTTTCCGTTTTAATATTTCACTAGCTCTAGCAGTTATGTAGTGCATATTGTTAGTCGTTTGCTACAGAGTTGCTTTTGTTTTAAATTATGTGCACTGGCCTAGGGATTGCAATCCGGCGTCATTTTCAGTCCGGCCGGATACGACCGGATTCCCATCAATCCGGCCGGATCCGACCGGATCCGACCGGATTGATTAAATCAAGATGATTTTCGCTTTTTAGTACAAAATAAGTAAGTTAATCAAGTGTCACTGCACTTATATGTAGGTAGTTTATTAAAAATAAATCACAAATATTAGGTCCTTACATATGAAATTGGCGTTTTTCGTACTGGCCACTTTAATCACGAATTTCTCCTCTTTGGTAAGGAATTCCAAACTCAAATTTGTACAGCAATAGACTCATGTATTTGTGGTTCGATGACCGTCATTCATTTGTTTTTTTTCTTCTGTTTTTTTTCTGTTTGCGTCACTCATTTTACAAAATGGAAAACTTAAAATATCGCATTATTTACGAGTACGAGTTCCGCCGTGGCACTAGTGCTGCGGAAACGACTCGAAGGGTGAATGATGTGTATGGCGGTCGTGTTGCAAAAGAAAACACAGTTCGTTTTTGGTTCCAACGTTTTCGTTCTGGAAATTTCGATCTGCAGAACAAGCCCCGTGGACGGCCTGAGACTCAAGTTGATAATGAAGAGTTGAAGGCTATTGTGGAAGCGGATCCATTGCAAACCACGTCCGAGTTAGCTGCAGGCTGCGATGTTAGTGATAAAACTGTTTTAATTCACTTGAAGCAAATTGGGAAGATTAAAAAGCTTGAAAGGTGGGTACCTCACGAATTGACTGAAGCAAACCGGCAAACGCGCGTCGACTGTTGCGTTACATTACTAAACCGGCACAATAATGAAGGTATTTTAAACCGAATCATTACCTGTGATGAAAAATGGGTTCTTTACGATAATCGGAAGCGCTCAGCGCAATGGTTGGATCCTGGCCAGCCAGCCAAATCCTGCCCCAAGCGAAAATTAACCCCAAAAAGTTACTTGTAATCGTTTGGTGGACTAGTGCCGGTATTGTTCATTACAGTTTTCTCAAATCTGGCCAGACTATTACGGCTGATGTCTATTATCAGCAATTGCAAACCATGATGGAAAAGCTAGCGGCTAAACAACCTAGGCTGGTCAATCGCTCCACGCCACTGCTGCTTCACGACAACGCTAGACCACACACTGCGCAACAGACGGCTACTAAATTAGAAGAGCTTCAATTGGAAAGTCTAAGACATCCTCCGTACTCCCCGGACCTTGCTCCAACAGATTACCATTTTTTTCGAAATTTGGATAACTTCTTGCAAGGGAAAAAATTCAACCCGATGGGGCAGTCCAAATCGCCTTCAAAGATTTTATTGATTCCCGTCCGACTGGTTTTTTTTAGTAAAGGGATCAATGAACTACCTATGAGATGGCAAAAGTGCATAGAAAATAATGGTTCATACTTTGATTAATTAAATATATTATATTAAAAAATATTCGACTTTTTGTTCCTCCCATACAAAACGCCAATTTCATATGTAAGGACCTAATATATAAAATCGACTTTATTTCTTAACCAATGTTAAGACAAATAGACAACAAGAAAACAATTAAAATTTAGTAGTGTAGGTAACTAGTAATAATTTTACGACGTAACGAGTAGCTTAGTCTTTCTAGATTTCACTTTCACAGATAGATCAATTTATAAGTAACAATATTAATTATCAAGTAACTATAATATCTAATAGAAACAATTAACCTTACGTAATTAATTAAAATGAGATCAAAATCATTATTAAAGTATTTGAGAATGCTAACAAACAAGTCTTATAGGTATTTATGATTATAACAGATACCATCATGATTTGATGAATCTGTCGAACGAATGAATGGCAAAAATTATCACAATAATGAGTTTAGAACTCTTTAGTTTAATCAACTTACGATAAATAAGTACCTACTCATGCAACAGCTATATTATTTTCTCACAAACTGCTAGCACCGGATCCGGTTTTCGGATCCGGTATATTGGTACCGGATCCGGTAACCATTAAATGATGCCGGATCCGCCGGATTACCGGATCCGATTTTCCGGATTGCAATCCCTACCTGGCCGGAAAAATATAGAACTGGGTTAATATTACTCGTACACATTCCGTTGTAGATTTTCATATAAAAATCCAAACGTCCGAAGTTTTGATTATTACATCTTATATTGCTATAATAAATCTATGCAATAAACAACAAATTAGTGTTTATATATTTAATTTTATTAGTAGACTATGTACAGTTATAGTACTAATAGCTTAGGTACTTTGGCACAGGTTTTACCAATCATACTAATATTATAAATGCGAATGTTTATATGGATGGATGGATGTTTATTTGAAGGTATCTCCAGAATAGGTGAACGGATCTCGTTGAAATTTGGCATACATGTAGAGCATAGTCTGGAAAAACGAATCGGCTACTAATTACGTTTTTTTACCTGCGCGGATGGAGTCGCGGGCGACAGTTAGTTAAAAAATCCAGGACCACACAAAATACAGGCATCAAATGGAAGTCGCTTTGCCTGATGAGTGTGTGTGCCGACGGCCTGAATTTAGTCTTCTTTCCCCTACCACTTTTCTTTTAACGAAGGGATAGGAAGGGGAAATGGAATGGTTGGATTTAGAGAGGTTTAGATTAAAGGTGGGCAATACGATGTGTAAGGCAAATGCGGATGTCTGTGGGCAGCGGTCACTTCGCTATTACATCAGTTGATCGCTTACTCGTTTGTTACGTTAAAATAAAACATGTGGGCTTGCAATACAGTGATGAATCCCTTAAATATCACGGTGACTGTCAGTCTTTGCTGTTAACATTTCTAAAAGTCACCTTCATATGGAGTATGTATTGTAAAAACAAGTGAATTATTCAAATATTATAAATACTCCTTGAAAATGTAACCGCGACTTGATAAATAATTCAATAACAAAAGACCTTTTCTTATATAGTTGACAGTGTGTTTCCACTGGTGAAATATATACACTAAACATATATACTAAATTAGTTTAGTTTATTTACTATAGGGTAAAAGCCGGATAGTTGCCACACTTTTTAAAAATCTTCTTTAAAAAATTTGTACCAATACATTTTTTATTCAAAGTGTATTCTCCAACATAGTTCATTAATCTTCTAACATACCCTAACTATAAAAAAATTATAAATATTATAAATTTTAAGTAAATCCACTTTAATATGACCTCTAAAAAAGAGGATAGTTGCCAACTATAGCGGATACTAGCCTAACGTTAAAAATGGTTGGGGGGATACTTGCCCAATGTGAGGATAGATGCCCGTCTGTTTTTATTTTCAAATAAAAATGAACTTATGTTAATTTAAATAATCAGTTTTTATTATTAAATACAATTTTTTATAAAATATTATTTAAAGTTAAATTATAATTATAAAATTATAACAATAATTGACTCCAAAATAGTAAATAAGTGTCCAAAATAAAAATGTAATGTTATTATTTATTTCGGTTCGCAACAATGGTAATTGTTTCGCCTTTTTCACCGGAAGTAAGTGATTTCACTGTTCTAGTACCTTTCTTGGCCAATACCTTGCCTGGTTTATTGTTGAGTTGGACACCACTTTCATCCATATTGAAAATTCGCTCCGGCTTATCTAGCAAATCGTTATCAGTTAAGACGGTTATGAGCAGATCAAAAAATTTGGCTAATTCGGCTCTGCTTAGACCCTTCGCTCTTTGAATTGATAAGCCCTCAGCTTGCCTCACACCTATTTCGGCATTTTGCTGTTGACTATTTATTTTATTTTAGATAAACTATGGTAAAATCAAATAAAAAATCACCAAGAAAAAAACAGTAAAAGCAAATGAAAAAAATGAGTAAGAAAAAAATCTGTTTTTGCTTGTTAACAATGTATAGTTAGATAGTTGCCGCAGGGCAACAATCCGCCAGGCGGGGCCACGGAAGAAAGCTAAAGCGTTCCCGTGGCGCCCGCCATAATGCGTTAGAGGGCAGTCAGGTTTTAGTGGGTATTCCGGTCACCTTCTGTGGCCGGCGAGTCCCACACTCCCTACGCCATTGCACAGCCCGGCGTAGGCGTGCGTAAACGCATTTCCTGACTTTAAAAAAAAAAAAAAAAAAAAAAAAGGGCAACAATCCGCAAAAGACAGTAGGGCAACTATCCGATTTGATACGGATACTTGCCCTTTTTATTTACGAAATATACAAAACATATTTAACAATAAAACCTAATAAACAGTGCAATTTAAACTCTAATGAACTCAAAGAAATTTATTTTTGACTGAAATCGCAATCAGTTATAAAAATATTTAACAGAGATTACTTACCAATATAATTCTGGCGCTCGTCAATGTATCGCCGCGGAAGATGTTTTCTCACACAGACAAAACACATACGCCTATTTCAACGGCTTATGCGGCACTAAGGCCTGCGAGGGGGACGCTTTTAATTATGATCAAAAAGAAACACAGTCAATACGTCTAACATAGAGCATTTGAAACTGAGGCATGTATCCGTCCGAGGCAACTATCCGGCTTTTACCCTATAGAGACAGGTTCTTACATAAAACCCATAATGATTGGATAGGAGAATCTGACGGTGGAATTCTACTGCCTTGACACCTGTATTGAGACATATTGCTATCTTTTTCGTTCTCTTGTACAAAACAGAGACGACAATATATTAATACGATTATTGGAGCAGTAGAAACCCATTTAGAAACTACCTGAAAATCGTATCCAAGATAGCTTACTCGTTGTACTTATTCCACTGAACTTGATTACTAAATGTAATATAGATAATCTACGATAGTATGATTGGTTCAATGTTTGATGTAGGTAATCAGTCGCCATTATACCGTGATCTGTGTAAAACGTGTTTGTCGAATGTTACGCGGTGTTTTAGGTGTTTATTTTTGTGATGTGATAACATGGCACCCTCCTACCAAGACATGCAGCAACAAAATGCATGGGCTGTCATACGGGTGATTAACTCTGTGTACGACGGCCTAAGGTACAGTCGAGGACGTTTATTTCCTATCCATATGCAGTAATTAACTAAGGTTTGCTAAATTTGACGTGTACAAAACAGAGTTAAGTTTAAACAGAGTTGAGTTAAGTTTGGTCAATTTAATATACTTAATATAATCAAAGTGTATTTTCTATAAAATAATGAATAAAATGATTCATTCGCTAAAACTTTTATACATCTTATGAATATTAATGCCTTAATTTGTATAAATGTGTTGGAAAAATACGATTTTATTTTTATATATTGTTCTAGAAAATTCGATTGGACAAATTGTCTATTATAATAGTCGTACTATTTGGGATTCAAACCATGCCACTAGTATTCTATGAACGACAACATGTAGTATTAGTAACGTACGGTAATAATAAAGCCGTAACACACGTTCCTCAATCGATTTAAGAAGCGTAGAAGGCGTGCCAATCGACTTCCGCAATCTTCACATACCATTCATTTCTTACAAATTTTTGTACTGGTTATAATCGTGGTTGTTTGATATTAAATAAATTGTTAAACAAGTTGCTAGTGTCTGTCCAAGTATCTGGGAGTCGTTCAGAGTGTATAGGAATTTAGTAGCGCGCCATCTTTCGAACATATCACGTAATAGTAGGATCGTAGGTCAAGCACATACTAATGTAAAGAGAAAAGATTTGTTTGCATTGAATAAGCTCGGAAACTACTGAACCGATTACCGTACTGTGTTGGTTGACTATGGCTTAGTAACCCTAATATGATTCACACATGTGAGGTGACGACGTTATTTATCACTTAAACTAATTGTGATCAAACATAGATTTTAACTATCAATATGATTAAATACAGAATTCTGGTAATCAAAGATAGTAACTATTTATTTTGGATTACATTGCAATTATTATTTATCGCTATCACGATGGCGCAATATGTTCGTGCCTTTTTTGTCAAATTGAATGTATTTTATATAGTAATAAAAATTATGATTGGAGTAACGTTTGTTTGATGACGTCATCTCGTCCTTTCTCTTTCTTTCTCATACCAACTGTAGTAAATAATATCATGTTTTATTGACCCCTTTTAAGAGTTCCAATATCGTCAAAAGGTAATAAAGGAAAATTTTACGGAGTCGCGGGCGATAGCAAGTTATTTTACTTCTTACTAATATTATAAATGCGAATGTTAAGATGGATTGATGGATGGTTTGTTTGAAGGTATGTCCAGAACGGATCAACGGATCTCGATGAAATTTGGCATAGATTTAGATCATAGTCTGTAACAACACATAGGCTACTTATAATGTTTTTTTTTTTAATTCCGCGCGGACGGAGTCGCGACCGACAGCTAGTTGAATATAAATGTACATACTGCTATTAAATTTTGCTGTAATATTTTACATTGAATGATTTATTGTATATTTGCACAATTTTAACTCGCAATTTTTTGGTTGGTATACGACATTCAAGGTCAAATAATCGCAATTAACCATATGCTAACATTAGCCATGTGTTTTATGTCCTATCTAACGAGTGGACTCGTGGTTCGCAACAGATTGCCGCAAAACAACTAAAAAGCTTCGACACACTTATGTTTATTTTGATGAAATTATATTAAAAATGGCGCTTAATGAAAAATCATGTAATGTAATTAATAGTTTGTCTTGAGAAGTTACTGAATTATAATAATTTATGTATTTTAATAATTCATTTCCTTCAAATTTAAATAATCAAAGAATTGCAATTTAATATTCAAAATACCTGATCTATCGTTTAGATGCCGATCGACCCATTTTCATACTTTTTCACATACAAAGTAAAAAAATATAACCAGATCGATCCGAGCGGATTGAATATTGGTTTCGGTCATTAAAAAGCACGTCTTTATCCGTCTAATGGCATCTCACGTTTCCATTCAACTAGCGGTGGCTAGAGTCGACGCACGTCACAAACGTAAACGAGACGAGTTGTGCCCATTTGTTCAATCAACATAGATAATTTACTCGATCCCGAGTCGCTGTCGATTCATGCGAATTGCACGTGTACAGACGGCAAAATATAATAAACTAGCTTTTACCCGCGACTCCGTCCGCGCGGAATAAAAAAAATGCACACAAGATAAAAAAAGTTCCTATGTCCGTCTCCTGGTTCTAAGCTACCTGCCCACCAATTTTCAGTCAAATCGATTCAGCCGTTCTTGAGTTATAAATAGTGTAACTAACACGACTTTCTTTTATATATATAGATTTATTGAAAACAAAACAACTATAGTATCCCCTGGGCCACATTAGTGGCCATCAAAGTAGAGCCATTGATTTGTAGCGACAGGCCAAAAGTTTGTAACTTTTTATTGTTTAAAGAAAACAGACTAGTAAAGTAAAAACTGTAAGAATAGATAACAAATTATTACATATTTTGATTTTTAAATTAATGAGCAGTAAACTAAATATTAAACAGCTCACGCTATTATTCGGTGTCGGCACAGAATCGTTTCGAGCCTATCCGAAATTCTGCAGCATGAGTAGCCCTCTTATATTTATTTTATAATATTGCCTTACGAAAGTTTAAATAATTAAATCGGCGGTTTCCAAAGAAGTTATAATTTAATTAACCTCGGTTTATGAGTTCACTTCTAACATTGAAGTATTTTTTTTTCTTGTATTATTTATTGTAAGAAACGGCACGGGAAGTGTTTTGTTTTGTTTTATAAAGAAATCATAACAAATATAAAGGCAACTGTAACAAGTATCAGAATAAGATTAATATACACTTCGATTGCGGAAGTTTTGGGATATATACTTTCTTAATATAACTATCATTTTGTAATATAAAAAATTTAATGTTTTCTTCATATTTATTGCAAATTTATTTGATCATGTCTACTATCGACGGATAATTTTCAAGATGGATTGAAAAATAATCAGTTTAACTTCCAGGGCAATTGTTTTGTCTCACCGTACCTCGTGTTGATAAATGATCGTGGTTCACATCGCGTCGGGCGATCGCGGTTGCAGCGCTGCGCGTGCGCCACACTGGCAGTGCCTGCTCGCGCGCCGCCCGCGGAGGCTCGGATATTTCGCGAATTGGACGTTAGCGACGATGACCCGTCTCTTAACGGTCTCCTTTTCACCGCTCTACGAGGTCGATGAACCCTCCAATACAGATTCGAGATTGATCACATTTCGCGCTCCTAGAAATATCAAAAACGTGTAATCCGCCACGCTCGACTAGTGGACGTTTATCTTATCTTTGCCGATAAATTAATCCGTGTTCGATGTACAATCGATAAGTGTGCGCGCGTTAGTTTATCAACAGTTATTTTATGGATCGCGGCCCGGGTGCTTCTATCGTGTCCGTTGTCTATGTTTTTCCTAAGCTTACAATATTACAATCCAACGGACAACAGATTTAGTGAGCGTGTGTTTGTGATTTATCGTGAAATGTGCACGGAAGGTCGCCGTTGTTCTTGTGATACAATTTTTACCGGTTAGCGTTAGATTCCATATAAATTCCTGTGCTCTTGTTTTCCTACAAAGCAAAAGAACTGTGACATTAAAATACATAATCTGATTCATATTTTTTAGCAAATCACATTGAATTTCATTTATGTACTTGTTTGATCTTGTATTTTATAATTAAGGTGCAACAAGACATTGTTAGATAGGTCAGTGTTAAGTCTTAACTAATTAATTTTTACTCTACACTGCATATATTCATGCATAGCTTTCAATATTTAGCTGTTCGTAGTGAATCCATTTCATTTGATAAAACAGTGCATTTATTTGAACTTATTCCGATACTTCGGTTCTCACGGATCCTTCCGTATTATTAATATGTGACGTCGTTGTAAATTCGACAGCTGTGCATATATAATGTTGAACGTTAACAATTTGTTATGATTCATAAAAACAACGAGCGACTTAAATTGTAAATGTTGTGAATACATAAGTATGGTGGATAACGTTTCATTCGAATATTCCGACGAATCGAGCAACGAAGGATCTTTCAAATTACGTTTGAATCAAGAAACCAATGGGTAAGAATTGTTCCTCAATTAAAATATAGTATGGGCTGAGCGGTATATTGCTTTTAGCGGATTTAATATGTAAGATATGCAGAGCCTTGTGCACTTATGCTCTAGAATATAACCCAGGGTTCATAAGATTAATGGTATATGTTTTGTTATTAACTTTTAGAACGTCTACATGGATATATTATGCATATATAATATAATAGTATTTGACCGCGGCTTCGTCCGCCAGAAATTAATAAAAATATTATTAATAAATATGGTCTACTAGCTGTCACGACTTCGTCTATGCGGTATTTAAAAAAATCTTAGTAAGTAGCTTATTTTTCAGACTATGTTCTTCATTTGTGCCAAATTACGTCGATATACGTTGAACCGTTTTGGAGATAACTTTTAACAAACATCCATACATCCAAACTTATGCAATTATATTATTAGTAAGATGTCACCCGGGGATAGTGTAGCTTCTTCAGTAGCAGTTGTTTTCTCAAAAATGAAATCGTTCCTCTTTATATTATCAGAATGTATAGAAATATTACAATCTTATTGTCTTAAAGTGTGTCTAATATAACAAACATATAGAAGTAGTATTGTTTTCTGACGAATGCAGTAATATGTGTATTATAAAATATAAACATGATCACGTGAACTTCCTGTTCGTGTAATCTTGCTGTGTTATAAAAAGCGATATTTTCGACCGATAAGGTCGTGGTCATACACCACTTGACCCTTATTAGTGGCAACGGTTATTGTCTTGAAGTTATTTTTATGAATTGAAGAAGATTCAATATGTTTACTTACTTCATTATAATCTCAATGTTTTCAAACTCGTCTTTAATAAGCCTTACTTTTTACTAATATTATAAATGCGAAAATGCATTGAAGGATGGATGTTTGTTATAAGTTATCTTCAGAACGGCTGCATGGGTATGGATGAAATTTAGTATAGATGTAGAACACTGTCAGGAAGAACACATAGATTACTTATGCTTTTTTAATTCCACGCAGAAGAATCCGCAGGCAACGACTTGTATACTATATTTATATATGTGTCATAACCCTAATAGGCTTGTATTACTGATACATTTGTAGAAAAACAAACTTACAAAGTTACATCTGTCATTTCCCTTGAAATCCCCAACTGTCTTTTGTAAGGGTTTTTGGGCAGTGGAAACTTACGGTTAGGTAAGCTCGGCATTACCTATTGAACCATGATACAAAATAATCTTGACTTATAGATAAATACGTGCGTCACTAGTACGTACAGTTAACCTCTTTAATATACGATCACTTACGTAGTTGTTGTTGTGAATAATGTATCTGGAACTTGCATTGATGAATGATTAAGGTATATATTCATACCTTGGTGATGTATTGAAAAGAATAAATTTCCGATCTCCCCAACGGGAATAACACAACCCGAATGCATATAACCTGACAACGGAAAGATTTTCGATCAGTTGTTTTTAGTTTGTCCCATAAGTGCGACGATTTTGGGATAATGGTAGTCACTTTCCTTAAGAAGTAGGTCATTTTCTCTAATAATAAAAAAAAAACCAGTTACGTGAAAAGTTTACGACATGAATGGCTCTATCAATCTGTGCAATACCAGGCAGAAGAAAGGCGTGAAGTGGAAGTATTTATGAATATGGCGGCGGAACCCTAAATCTGTTTCTCCGTCTTTTCTTTGACATTTTGAGTTCAACTAATAATTCTTTAGATTCCTTAAAGTGCAGTACTTTTGAATCGCAAACAGTTATAATGTATTTACTTTTAAATTTGACACATTGGTTTATCATTTACTACAACGTTATCTTTATATTGTGCACACCTGTTTGACAATAAGACATAGATTAGACATTCGTATGATAAACCTAAATTCTAGTTAATTCAACGATTGGTAACAGATAAGAATAAAATTTGATTTTTAGTTGAAAATCTACGATCAATAATTGATTTTTAAAATCTATTACCGCAGAAATGTTAGTAAATTTTTCATTAATTTGTATCAAGGAAATGCTGTCACTTAATGTTTATCCAAGCGTAGTCGCACAATGGAACAGGATTGGTGTAAACATGACTTTGATTGCGATGCGTTATCACTAACATACTTCTTACGTTGTGTTTAACCGCCAAGTGCCAAGATTGATGGACTGGCGAACCATAATAACGTACAACATTGAATAACTTTGATGTAACGTAAAAAATAATTATTGTGTTGTCATCTAAATACACTTTATCGTAGCCCCTGAATGATAGAGACGATATGCCATTGTTTTGGGTGATTTGGCACGATTAATCGTTGGCTTCTGAGACCAAAATCCTGTATAAAGATATTAACATCCCTCTTATTGTCTTTGACGAAACAGATTTAACAGTATGTTTTAAACGGGGATTTTGGTTTCAGTAATAAACGACTAGTCAATAATAGTTCGATGTTTGTTGATAATGTTTTGCAACTGCGAATTTTTTTTCCACGCTTTTCAATCTCTCAAAATGATAACAACGAAACCAACGAAGCAAAATGACAATGTTTGCGTTCAGTTTATTTCTCGATAAAAAGACAACTTTAATATTTGTTTAGTTGAAAATTTAATAATTACATACTATTATTACGAAAAAAGTTAAAATTCGATTCTGTTTTGTTGTAGTAAAAATTACGATGATAGGTTCTCGTCATCTACAATTATAAATAAATCAAGTTACTTTACAAAAAAAAAGCATTTATCTCGCATTGTTATTCTCGTGTCTTGCGCAGTTATGAGGTTTCAACATATAACAACTTATAATTATTTATGATGTGATTGTCGTTCTTTGTAACATTTCTGATAAAATGAGATCTAATGGCTTTGTAACTATGATCTTAAGATTAAGTATTCATCGACATTAGGAATTACATTGTAAGCCATTTTAGTGGATAAAGGTCTGCAATACATCGTTTGCTTAGAAGAAACGTAGAAGTGTCTTTCGCCTGTCTTCTGTTAGGTCTGGGTCTACCGTGTTGTTTTCAAAAAATTACTTAATTGCAGGCATGTAGTGAAGCCGCTGTCAGGTTCAGCGCCGTCGGTTCGCGTGTCGGCTCTCGGGCCGCAGGAGGATGGCGCGGGGGGTGGTGCGGTGGGCGCGACGGGCGCGGCGGATGGCAAACCGCCCGGCAAGGCGCGACAAAAGAAGTTCCAGCGACACTTTCCGCAAGTGGGGCCCGACGAGCGCGTGCTCAACTGTAAGTCAAGTTATACCCTACACTAACATAACTACATAATATAATCTAATCTCGCGTGTCAATATTTTGTTGTTGTAATGCGAGACTTTGACTCGTGTGTTTATTGGTTGATAGCGGTGGATGTCAAATGGCAGTATTCCATTTTTAGAGGTCCTTTAATTGTACTATGGTAACAAAATATATATAATATAACCCTTATGTCTATGATATAAAGCCCAAAGCTCTTTCAATCTTACTAAAATTTTAAATGCGAATGTTTAGATGGACGGATGGATGTTTGTTAGAAAGTATCTTCAAAACGGATCAACAAATCATTTGGCATACTATATGTGAACATAGTCTGGAATAACACAGGATACTAATTAAGTTTTTTTTAATCCGTTTGAATGGAGTCGTGGGCGTCAGATAGTTATTTATAAATTCAAATACTAATAGCTTTTTCCTCTTTGTGACATTACATATTATAGTTTTACATATATTTTACACGATGCAATCAAAGCTTTCATTAATTATAAATGTATTAAGTATACATATAAGAAGTTGTGTAAAGCTGAATTATAAATATGAAATATCGATTAAGTTCAAGTTCTCAGTGGTTGCATATTAATGATTTCAGATTACTCATGCGCTCTAGTCGGTGACCTCTTACTTCAAGGTCATCTCTACATCACCAAGAACTACTTCGCCTTCTACTCAAACGTGTTCGGATATGTCACCAAGGTATGTAGGATACAAGTAACTTTTTAATATTTTTTTTGCAATTGACATTATTTTTAACTAATGTTTTCACAACAGAAGTCGTGCGAAAAAGTTCTATTTTCTTTATGTGATTTAATTCCAATTTTGATGTACATTGTAACGAAATTTCATTAGAGCATGCTTTAAATTCATTATAAGTACAATTATGAATATAAAATTGTGTTCCACGTATATAAAAAAAACGTTATACAGCCATTGCGATAACCTCTATACACCAAATATTCCGATAACGTTTATTTAATAATTAGGTTTTAAGCAAAACATATTTAAATTATCAACTGACGAGGCACAAACGATTGCGAAACAGCGTATTATTTTGCTGTTGGCACAGTAAGAGGCAATTGAACTCTGATTATGCATATTATGATGTTTTGTAATAGATTTTTTCTATCTTAGCGAGGTCTAGGACGTTGATCTGATGATTACTGATCGGTTCCGATGTGACAGTATACTGGTTCAATGACCTTCATGAACAACGTGAAAGTTAATGGGATGTACTTGCAGTATAAATTTTTTAACTTGTAACATTATAAAGAAACTTTTTCTTCTTTTTCTTCTGCTATTACTCGTCTATTCTATCTTGGAATTAAATCTATATCGTCTATAGACTTGGTGATCAACGTAGAATAATTTATGCAAATTTTAAATTTCAACATATAAGAAGCTCAAGCTCAAGAACAGGTTGGCCAATACTCATTTGCCATCGCAGTTTACGAAGATAAATGTGTATAATATGTGTTGGAATGATGGCCCTATTAGTTACCTCGAGATCTTTTTCGTTTCGGTTTTTAACATTAGCCGTGTTCAAGTATTGCAATACGAGTTGTCCTCGTGACCAGTTGCTGATCCCGACGACGTCGGTGTTGCGCATCACGAAGGAGAAGGTGGCGCGCATCATCCCCAACGCGGTGGGCGTGTGCACGCGCGACGAGCGGCACGTGTTCGGCTCTCTGCTGTCGCGCGACTCCACCTACAAGCTCATGATGCACGTGTGGAAGGCGGCGCGTCTGCCCGAGCTCGCAGTGCCACCGCCGCAGGTTACATGCCACCTTTATAGCTCTCTCTACACTCCTGCTGTCTGTTATGAGGCCCCCCTCATTTTTTTTAAGTAAATAGATCCCGTCCGAGACTTGAACAAAGTTCCATGGAAATCTTAGTTCAGTTCATGTTTTAAAGTTTGTGATGTGTTTTTCCAGGAGTTAAGATCTTCGGAAGTAGAGCTGGAAGCTTCGGAGTACTCGCCCGAGGACGACAGCAGTTCGGCGGGTGCGGACCACACGGACGCGCCCACCAGAGACCCCACGGACCCCCTTATAGCTGCAGGTTCTTAGTCATTATGTGACCCATATGATTGTTTAACTAGAGAGTCAAGTTACTATTTGTGGTGACCCTGATTCCTCGTAAAGGTGGCAAATGAGCAAGGAGTACCCGGAGTTCATAGGCATTTAAAACAAGTTGAAATTATAATAGTTGTATGTATTTAGTTGTTAGAGTTGTATTAAGTAGTATATGTGTGTGTGTCAGGCGGAGTGGGCGGGGCGGTGGGCGGGGCGGTGATCCAGCCGGCGCTGCTGACGGGGGGCGCGTGCGCAAGTGGGGGGTCGCGGGGCTGGCAGACGGTACTGGCGCTGCTGGCCGCGCTGCTGGCACTCTCCGCGGCATACCTCGCGTACAGACTGGCACATGCAGAGGTAACATCAAACACATAGACAAACTTACCTCCAACATAGAGTTGATCGAAACAGAGTTAATAAGTTATTGAAATGCGAAGCTCTTGACTTGTACTTGAAATGAACGGTCTAAAATTACATCAATAGAAGCCCTACTTTCTGTTAATGTTAAATGCGAATGTTTAGGTATTGAATGTAAATAAAATAAGAGAATATTGTGTATGTATGTATGTATGTATGTATGTGATGTATGGAGGTGGTGTGCAGGAGCCTGCGCGGGTGATGTCAGGAGGCGAGGTGTACGCGGCGCTGGTGTCGTGGCGCTCGCGGCTGCACGGCCGAGCTGCAGACGAGCTGCACTCCTTCCTCTCCACCAACCTGCTGCTGCTCACCAAGGTAACACATACAATCATTTTTCCCCGTTTCATCTGATGAATGTGGTGCCGGAGGCCTAATTTTAGTCCTTTTTCCCTTCCCACCCTTTTCCTATTAGGAAAGGGAAGGGGAAGTGGATTTGGCGGAAGAGGGAACGCAAACGAAGGAGAAATATTTTCTTTCTGTGCGTCAACTTCTTCGTTGATTAAAGGTAAGCAATGCATCTGCATTTGCGGATGTCTATGGGCAATGGTCGCTATTTCGGCGAATCCAGGTGTCCGTTTGCTTTTGTTTGTCACCTTTTGATATAAAAAAAACCTTTTAGAAAAGTACATAATATACACGACCTGATCATAGCCTAATTAAGCTATGACGTCACAATATTCCAGTCCATCAGTAATCATCCAGGTCTTATGTCATATATTTATGTTCCAGGTGCGACAGTCTCTAGAGACTCTGTCGGGGGTGATTCTGACAGACATGGGGCATGACGTGCCCAACGACACTGCCTTCAGTTAGCGCACGCCCCGCTCCCGGCCCCGCCTTCTGCCCCCGCCCCAAGACACGCCCCGCACGGACATAGTCCATGTACATTAACTTGTGCAGTTGCGATGAATTGCGGTGTTACTTGTACATATGATTTTAGTCAAATCGTAAGTCGATCCGGGAAATGGAAGATAAGAGTCAAGTATTAGTAGGTTTGGAATTTTTATATTTTTATTGAGTTTTTAAATGTTTCAAAATAAATCAGACAAGTACAAAACATCCGTCAAATAACCAATAATTGAGGTACCGAAAGGATACAATATTTGTTTGAATTACTAACTAAAATAGGAAACGGCTAAAACACGTACATTTGTCCGGTGTCGGCACCGACTAGACTAGTCAGTGAGCGCCGGGCCGCGTCCGCGAAATAATACCAGTCCCACTCACTCTGGTAAAGTGCCCCTGATTGGCTCGAAACTAGTCGGTGCCGACACCGTATATAAGTACATGAGTATTAGCCGTTTCCTATTTTAATTAATGATAAATGTCTCAAGAATTTTTGAATTACATTTAATATATTAAATGTCTAGGATAATATCCCAAAAGCCTACTTTTTATCCTGGATTTGACATAGATTAACATATATATGCATTTATTTTTATTATTCCGTTCGTCGTTAGCTATTTTAAAAAATCAAAAATACCTTTATTTGATTAGAGGGAAATGGTTTATAGTTTTAAAAAGATAGTCCTTAATACCCAAAGATATTTCGGTTTTTGGTGCAGTGTGACGTCATCGTTTTGTGCACTTGCTTTGCAAAAAAACTCATGCCTTTGAGGCATTTAATATTTGTGTTAAACACAAAATATAATAATGGATGGGTGACCGTATTTATTCTCCTCGTTGTTTAAGTGTTCAAGTTTATTTACGTCACGAGTAAATCAACTGAATTCATTCCAATTATTTCATTTACATCCTAGAAATATTAGCTAGACCATTCAAGAGCTGAGATTAGATTAATTATATAAAATACTATGTCTAAAGTTAGTAGTACAAGATGTGCGACAGAGAAAGGACATTTGTTTCTAACAATGCTTTAGTTTCACAATTTTGTATATGTTTTATTTACCGGATATAATTATGGTGCTAGTAAATAGTAAGAGTTATTTACATTCCGCGATCACATAATAATTAGCCCAGTGAGCTACAGATTGTACTGCAGATAGAGCTACAGATTGTACTGCAGATAGAGCTACAGATTGTACTGCAGATAGAGCTACAGATTGTACTGCAGATAGAGCTACAGATTGTACTGCAGATAGAGCTACAGATTGTACTGCAGATAGAGCTACAGATTGTACTGCAGATAGAGCTAAAGATTGTACTGCAGATAGAGATACAGATTGTACTGCAGATAGAGCTACAGATTGTACTGCAGATAGAGCTACAGATTGTACTGCAGATAGAGCTAAAGATTGTACTGCAGATAGAGCTACAGATTGTACTGCAGATAGAGCTACAGATTGTACTGCAGATAGAGCTACAGATTGTACTGCAGATAGAGCTACAGATTGTACTGCAGATAGAGCTAAAGATTGTACTGCAGATAGAGCTACAGATTGTACTGCAGATAGAGCTACAGATAGCAAATGTCTATCTTTGTGTTGAATTCTTGCCAATAATCTGTATCGTAGAAAATTAACACATTTTTAATGGAAGCCGGTTTTTTTTTATAAAATAGGGTATTTTACTATATTGGTCCTTTGAGTCGGATGTTTGTCCAGTAATCCTAATTTCTATCTTAAAACATTGATAATTTTAAGAAATAAACACAAATAATTCCATTAAATATTCCAACAAATAATTATGTTTTTAGGAATTGTCGGAATAAAAATTCGTTTATCACGTGATTGATTCCGTTTGAAAATTTTATCTAGATATGAATTTAATATTAAATTTTGTTTTATTGATTGACATTTTTATTTATGATTTATCTAATATTGGTATAAATTTTTCTTTTTTTAGCACATTTTAGTGCCTAAATTAAATTTTATTTGTAAAAATAGTGAAATACCCTATTGTGTAATATTCTAGTCTATAGCAAAGCTCAAGGTGTAATTTTTTAGTATCACTAGTTACGTACTTAATTTAATAGTGTAAAAAAATTTTCAATTTTCAATAATGCAAAGCAAATTGAACCTTATCCCTTTAGTGTTAAGGTCGAAAATTGACCTCGATGTAAAGTATTTAAATGATGTACATTGTTCATTGTAATATATTTGTTATTTTAGATTTTCTGTTTAAAGAATTTTAGTGCAATAATCTTGTGATTAGTTGATATTAATTTTAATATTATTTAAATTGTGTTTCCATTGCCGAAACATTTGTAAAAAAAACAATCTTTTCTCTCGTACTATTTATAATGTTTTTTTTATGTAGATGTTTCGGCAGTGAGAACTCATGGTTAGACAATCTGGTTTGGTTTTGGGAACTGTTATTTATTTAGTTACCATTTTAAACCAAAATTATAACTTCGTGATAATTTCGCGGATCATTTTATTGCCAAAGACAAATGTTTTGATGATTTGAAATATACGTTAGTTATAGAAATAAATTGTACAATATTTAATCTGTAGAAAAATTATTGTAGCGATTCATTTATCGTGTTTTTTTAAGTAAATCACAATAATTGCAATGTAAAAAGAACGCATTTTAAAATAATTATTTTATCTATACGTAAAATTATATTTAGTTCAACTTTAATCCAACTTGTTATCTGGCTTTAGTATTTGTGAATTTTAATTTCTTGATACTTTTGAGTTAAAATTGCAAGATCAAGGTTTTCTTTCCCTCTATATTTTTTAATTGGACATTTTATTGAAATTAAAAGATTATTGAATATTTTTAAATTTGCTTGATTCAGTTGTCAATATTGTTGAGAATGTTTGAGATAAATTGGTAATACTAAATACTTATTAACCACCAAAAATATTTAATTTGACGAATTGTATGGATGGATATAATTAAGGTCAAAACATTTAAAAATGTTTATGAAAAATCAAAGGGTCTTGTTGCCTTTTGAATTCCTTAATTTAATTTATTTTTATTTGACCTATATTTTTAATGGATTTGCATTTTTATCTGCAATACAATACAGCGCCATCTATGTTTTGATGAGTACAATGAATTAAAAAATTTATAGAAACCTTTTTCAAGAGAAAAACAATAATTTGTGCCAATTTTAATGATGTGTGAGCTCTCTTTTTCTGTTATTTCGTAACTTTTAAAAAGCAACTTGTTAATTTTCTAGTTGACTATGTAATTATAAAAATAAACTTTTTTCGGATTATTTATCCATTATTGAACTTCGTGTAAATTGTAAAAAAAAATGTTTAATATAGTCAAAAATTGATGTTTTCCCTCAAGTATTCAGAAAAAACTAATTTATTACAAGTGTTTTTTTTATTACAAGACGTCATTATATATTTTTTTTCAAATGATTTATTTCATTGTATTTGTTTATTTATAAAAAATATTGTTACATTTAATTTGTTGTAGAATTAAAATTGTAAATACAGTAAAATGGGTTGTTTGTTATTTAATGTAAATACATAATTGATAATATTGTATAGTTGTTTTATTTACCTGGTGTTTTGACAATGGAAACTCACAGAACACTTGTTGTTGACGACTTGCTGTAAAATTGAAACAAAATGAAGTTTTATCATACTCTTCACCAGTGTTTCCCAAAGTGGGCGATAAGGGGCCCAAAAAATGGGGGGCATTGAAATTAATTAAAGTAATGAAATTATGGTTTTTAAGTTTTAGGGCTGAATAAAAATTAGGGCGCTCTGAAATATAATTGATTTTCAAAGGGGGCGTTGAAGGAAATAAGTTTGACAATCACTGGTCTACACAAAGACAATTCAATAAAATTTGCATATTTATTTAAATAATATATTTAATTAATAGAAACGTACAAATTTCAATCGTCGTTTTTATAAACAAGCTTAACAAAAAAATAATACTTTACACATTGAACAACAAACAAATTGAATATTTTTTCAAAATATTTATAACATTTTGTTCATAACATTTTACCTTAGACTTTCATCGCTGTGACACTGACATTGATACATATAACCTTTTTTATTTCGTTATACTGTAGTTACGGCTGTGGTGACATATCTGAACTGGAAAAATAGTCCAATTTCGTAATATGATAATTATTACTTCGAATATTGTTATATTCGTACGAGTTATTTCTTCTTAGAGAGCGTCCTCTGCTTCTCAGCGTGTAACACGAGCTGTCTGTCTGTGGCGAGTCCTTTGCGCGCTCGCACCATGTCAACGTACGCTTTGGCGCGATTGACGCCGTCCCATTTCTCACCCCAGTGTAAGTATTCCTCGTCAGTACGCGGCTGCCAGAATGGATCGATGTTGATCACCTGATATTATTAATTTTGCTTTAATATTAAAATTATTTAAACATCTAACTGTGAAATAAACCATTTACTATTTCTTATATACCGTGATAGAAAGAGACGGTTAACATTTTTTAAAACAGAGGCTATGTAAATCGTTCTTACCTCCCAATGGCTGAAGAGCAGCTGTGGTGCTGCGAGGCCGGAGGTGTGCGTGCGCAGGTCGATGGCGAACCGAAAGCTCTCTGCGACGGGCAGCAGCGCCGCCACGCGGAACGCCGCAGAACCACTCTGAAGGTCTCCGCCCACCACGCGCCCTCCGCGACGCCCCAGAGCGCCGTATAGCTTACCTGAACACAAGCAAACATCCTTCAAGCCTACCTTATTAGGGACTGACTTGGTCTTAGTTTACCAAGCTAGCCTAGTGTACACTAAGTAATAGATGCAGTCGAAACAGAAGTACGGCATATCATGGTATAGTACCATTCAAAGTCTATGGCGGCTTGGTATTTCGAATGAGACGCTGAACAAGTTTGGGTATCGGCAGGGAATAAAAACGTGCGCTTCCCCACACCCACAATGGCACTGATATGCAAAAACTGATCTTGCAGCTAACTACGACCGCCAAGAAGTACGAATCTTGTAATGATTGGGGGTAACCTTTAAGGGACGAGGTACCTTAAAAGTTTTAGTAGTCAAGTTTGCTCATTGGATAAAAGCGGCACGAGTAAGAGCAATACGATGACGTGTGTAACGACTGCTTATTAATAACGTAATGAGAAGTATACAAATCGAATAATATCGCTTTCCTGAAAACAAAATAATTTTCCATAAATATGTCACCGATTCGATGCCCGCTGCGGCACGTGTCTATGCGACACGTGTAACTATAAGTTTCAACCAGAGAAACATCTGCATAGAAATGTACTGACTGAACCCTTTCGAATTTATAATATTCCAGACAGCCTAACTTAGTTCAAATTTAAAATTAATCATAAAACATATTGAAAAATAATAGTTATTTTTTAAAATGGCATTTTTTTATAAACTAAAAATAATTATTTAACATGATGCAGTATGAACAAGACTTTAATATAACAAACTGCTTGATTAACACATGTTGTCAATTAGCTGATCTAGTTGTAATTCTACTCCGTAATCGATGCTATGGTGTTAAATTTAACACTTCCTCTGCCACAATTATAATTTACATAAAAAATAATAGCGTAGCTATTTATGAATGATCAAGCAACGTCAACACTAAAACCTCATACACCTAAATGTTTTTACTTCGTGTAAATAACAAAAGAATATTTGTCGAAAGTCCCTTAATCTTTATGTTCTAAATTATCAAAGAGAGAGGCGAAATTATTGGTTTAGTGAAGACCACAGCCGGCGACGCGACTCGCGGTCGCGGCGCGGATGTGAAAAAATAACAGACCAAAAAAGTTTGCCCCCACGCGATCGTTTCACAAAATATTTAGTGGCCAGTCGACTAGAAAAATTCTTGCTCTGTTAAATCATTCGCCGTGGCCATTTTGAGATTAAAGGGGAACTTCCGGCGGCCGCGAGCATCCGGTTTCAAAGATTCCACTGAGCCTTAACGTGTTTTTGTATTCCACGAAAACAAATAAGTGAGAGGTTGTAGTGCGTGCGAGTCCCGTTGCAGGGGACGGCGCGCTCATTGTGTGACTCTCACTGGAAGAGGAACGCTCTGGAATGGAATTTGTCATCTCCAACTCGGCCCGGCTCCGGTCCGGCGCCGCGCCTGTACCGTTCACTTAACATTTCTTTTAAAAGTTTAAGTATTTTATTTTTCATTTTAACTTCGATTTTAACTGTAAAAGAATATGTTCACACGAAGGTGACTCATTCATTTTTAATCGCATTTAATTAACTGAATTGACAGCATTTGTTTTAATTTTCGACATACAAATTGAAATTTTCACGTCCAAGTTAAATTCCGGTGTAACATTACAAATTATTATAACTAAAGTATATGTCCTCAATCTTTAGGAATCGAATAATCCAATCCAAGAAATTATTTTATCAAGAGCAATGCGTTCGTTCGTTCGCTCCGAGAAGCTCGTTAGCGCATTAAGGAAAAGGAAGTGGCTCATCTCAATGGATTCTAATCAACTGTGCTTTACATTTTGTGCCTCGTCTATCCTACATTAGTAATTTGTTTAATTCTAGCGTAACAAAAAATTTGAATATGTTTTTTCTAGATTTTAGGAATCTGGCATTAAAAGTGTTTTTACTCATAACGTATGTTACATTAAAATAGAAGATGCACCTACAGATTTTATAAACATCAATGCTTCATTGAATTTATTATTTACTGTGGTCGAATTCCAGTAACAATCATGACTGTAAACTGGCAGATTAAACATGTCGCAAAGTACAAACGTAAAAACAATAACACAAGGGGTATTTATATAACTCGAAAATTCGCAACTCATCAGCAGAGAAGCGGTCATCGTTTTTTCTCGGCATTCGGTCCGTTGCGGCCTATATACCTATCCGTTAACAACGCAGTTATCTCCCGCTTCCGAGGCGCGCATGTCCGGCTCTCCGCTATCCCGGACATTTTTAATAAGCTCTGCAACTGTCGCGTCCGGCTCGCACACATGACAGCCTCACATACCGGAATGTTTCGCAGGCATTGCTAGCGAATTTGTTGGGATTAGAAAATTCCTGTATACGTTGAAACAAGAGTTTTATCATGAAATAATTGACGTAGCCATAAAGTCGAATTATAATATATTTTTTTAATAATATTCGATAGTTTATGCAAATATGATCTTGATATTAAATTTCCTAATAAATGCCAAAATTATAGCATATTGATTAAAAATCGTTTAATTAAAAAGTTATTTAAATTATGTAAAAGACATTGAATTATATAATATATAATGTATTAAGATAACAAAATGGGTGTGTTGTATTTACAAAATACTTTAACTATATACAAACGGACTAGACAAAGAGCCGCTATTGTACTTAATAAATTCTACTACTTTTGAGAACGTGCTGGCACTTTCGTTAAATTGAAACGTCTTTATGAACGCTAACTGTCTCAGAAATGTATGCACTCAAAACAAGTAAACACACAAGCAAGTTTAGAACTTATTGTTTTTATTTGGCAGTGGAATGTACGCTCTTAATAAATCCTTTCTTTTAAAAGTCAAAGACAAAATATGTATGGTGTCAAGAGGCGCGTTCTCACGGCGCGGTGTTCGCGTGGCGCGCGATTCAACACCATGCCAATGACCATGGTTCCTCTTTTCGCGATCGCTATGTGAATTATAAGTGAAGTATTAACATGTCGCATATTTTTTCGCATAACTTTCTCACATTAAACTTGTCCAATCTTAACTCCGTGTTATCTTTGTGTAACTGTGTTTTTAATTTGTTTTTAACCAACCAAGTACCAAACCACTTCCTACTCAATCTTAATCCTGGTTACAAATTACAATAGTTTTGTTCCATAACAAAGGTTAGACGACGACCATAATAATTAGAGGATTGGTGTAAGAGGTGAGGAAATGGTCTACATTTCCCGCGCATGTGCATAAAAAACTAGAATCGGTGACGAGAAGTGACGCCGCATTGTAACGGGAACTTAAATCACCTAACGCAACTAATCTTATTATTATAAACACATTATTCAAAAAAACGTAAGCAATGACATTTTTATGTATTCATGTAAAAAACTTTCTCATGGCAAGAGGAAAAAATGAAACCTTATGTTAGTACGAAATGATCATGAAGTATTTTGTACAATATATCTTCTATATATATATAAAAGAAAGTCGTGTTAGTTACACTATTTATAACTCAAGAACCGCAGAATCGATTTGACTGAAAATTGGTGGGCAGGTAGCTTAGAACCAGGAAACGGACATAGGATAATTTTTACCCCGTTTTTTATTTTATTTTTTATTCCGCGCGGACGGAGTCGCGGGTAAAAGCTAGTATAATATATTTATTAAGTTTCAGAAATACGCTGTTTATTAATGGATACTAAGTTTTTATTATAATTAAAAATAAAATAAACCATCTCGAATAAATTATCTACATTATGGTGAAAACTTTATTTTAATGTTTCGTGGCTTAGTAAAACATAGAGCCCAAACAAAGGAAATGGAAAGCGATTTTCTTTTACTTAGGACGGCAGAGAATATTGGGCAAAAACAAACTTAAAAATAGATTGTTTTTATTCTTAAATGAAAAAATTTCTTGCAGTATAATATTACTGTCGTCCGCAACTTCAGCCGCGCAGAATTAAAAAAAACTCAATTAGTAGCGTATGTGTTCTGTCGGACTAAGTTCTACATCTGTGCAAAATTTCATCAAGATCCATTTAGTCGTTCTGGAGATATCTTCTAATGAACACCTATCCATCTATAATTTGCCATTTATAATATTGAGACTATTTATACATTCGCCTTTTTTTTAAGTTTGACATTGCAACATTTGCATAAATATAATAAGTACTACTTTCGACTACCTACATAACTAAACCTTCATATTAATATGTAGGATGTAAAAACTTTATAGTTGGCATATTTTCATTGCGCCATGAGTTACAAAAGGCAAGGTGAACTGGCGCCGGAGCGAGCGGCAAATCGTGTCGCCCGACTGCATGGCGCATTGATGTTGACTTCGTTATAAAATGTTCAATACATTTATAATGTGACAAGCTTACCTAAGCTGGTAAGAGAGCTTTCGCGGTTAGTTTTGTCCGTCATATGACATAAAAGAAAAACATAAGACAGCTACAGTACGACGGTGCAAGTGAGCCATCATAACTTTGTTTGTCTTATGCTCACCGGGTCATAAAACTATGTCTATACATCTATGCTATACCAAAGTCGAAATAATTGTCGAAGATCAATCAGAAATTTTTGTTTACTGAAAAAAAAAATACGTTTTAAGGCACAAAGCTTCTCTGGCGTTCTAAAACTTCCCTACCACTGCAAAAGTAAAGACGTAAAAATTACTCTTCATAAAAAATTGATAATGTTATCGCTAGTTACAAAGTTATTTTTAGTTCTACACGTTTTCAGTATCACCATATTGAAAATATGTTTCTGAAGAAGGCCATACTCGTGTGTGGGCGAAAATAGCTATGCTGCGCGTGTACAATGACAACTATGACTTTAGACTTGGTAAATATACTTTTATATGTAAAAAATGAACCTTAACATTTTCAACTGAAATTTTTTTAATGTAGCAAATACGTAAAATAAACAGATTTACATTACAATTCGTGAGTAAAAATGTTTGTGTAGGTAATGCCATTGCAAAATCCACATATGTACAAAATTGTAACTTGGATTTTACTTAGCACTTTTCATAAATATAAAATTCAATATAAAACAGTCTGTTATTTTCAAATTAGAAACAAGAGATAATGAGTCTAATTAGAATGAGCATAGTATTTTTCAAAAACATTTACATAATGAGCAAAATTAAAAATCTTCCTATGTTCAAAGTGTTCGTAGACATCTGAATGTAGACCTCTTACACGTGGCTACATTTTCCTCGTGCTTAAAGTAAGGAAGGTTCTTAAATAGATGAACTCGTAAAGATTTCATGAACATGAAGATATAAAGGTTAATTCTCAACATTTTTACTATTTTTTTTTTTTTAGTGACGAAAAATAAAATGATATGAGTGAATTCAGATATGACCACTGCTAAATATTTTGAATTTCCGTAAAGAAACAGAGATAAAGAAATAATGTGAAAAATTAATAATTTCGTTTTAATGCAACATTGGTTTTTCAATCAGTTTGGGAGAATTCAACCGGATATATCACTTCTACGTAAAGAACAATATCTTAACACAAGAAAATAACAATAGTTTGTAGTGCGCGTGCCTATTCTCTCCTTTCCCTTCATAGGAAGTAGAAAAAATGCACACTCGAGTCTCAAGTGGTCTGTAACAGGCATTGTTTGACACAATGAAGACAATGTCCTCAACTAAAGGGATGATGCTTTCTTATCAGTGCCATTCTTTGAATTTTTGAGTACGTCATAAACTTTACTACGTGCATGCCTTCGCAAGATTAAATAAAAATATCGAGAGGATTTAAGTTTTTTGAATCCGGAAATGCTGATTGCGGTAACAAAAAATAATAATACTGATATTAGATATCCAATATATAAAATTCTCGTGTCACAGTTTTCGTTCCCGTACTCCTCCAAAACGGCTTGACCGATTCTCATGAAATTTTGTGAGCATATTCAGTAGGTCTGAGAATCGGCCAACATCTATTTTTCATAACCCCCCCCCCATTTTTTAACTGCGCGCGGACGGAGTCGCGGGCGACAGCTAGTATTTATATAATATTTAGATGATTATTTGAGATACGAAGAAGAAAGTTTTCGAATACAAAAAGTCCTTGACATCATTACATTATCATGCTTTTTTGAATTTATTAAATTTATGTTTTTAAGATATAAAAGCGAATACAATATGTAATAATTATTTGCATGTGAAATGTATTTAAAATGTAATAGCGAAGTGCGTCTGCAAAGTAATCAGTTATGCGGAGACATACACCGCGGCCGTGGACGACCGACCACGTGTCGTGTTAAATATAATGCATGCGCCGGCCCGACCCGACCAACACTGCTTACATTTCCCGATAAACATAACTCGATACAAAACAACACATGTACATATACAGCCCAGTATCTATAGTAAGATAGCGACTGTCCATTCATTCATAAGAAGCGGTTCATTCATGCGGGCGCGACGGAGGTGAATGGGAGCGAGCGAGACGGTACATAAGTAAGGTCGCGTTACAATGGGAACTCTTTGAATTCTCGTGAATGGGAGGTTAAAATCCTATTCTACGAAATGTTGAATGACAGTGTTTTGTTTTAAAACAATTGAGTACAAGGAGTTGCGGGTGTCTTGTTGAATAATGCTACTTGCTAGCATTGTATTGGCTCGAAGCTATAATGTAAGCCTTTAAGTACTTCTTTCATATCAATCAATGTATACAATTTAAATATTAAAAAAAATATATTTGAATTTAAAAATGTTAATGAAAATAAAACAAGTAATTGAATGTATTAAACATAATAAATGTTTGTCTTTTAAATTCAACGTTATTTTATTTTGAATGAATGATTTGGTTTATAGTTTACTTTATACTATTTTAGCGCAGCAGAGACATTAGTCTGTGCACACAGCTTTACACCGGAGCAACAAGATTGTGTAAAAAACACCATCGGTAGGAAGTCAACCCAAGCGCAACTCAATAATCTTGATACTAGCAATGTTTTTCTATATTTTAATATTAAAACTGTTATGGATTATATTTTTAATTTTAATTTATAATGTTACGATAAATTTAACCAGTAGAATCATCATTGACAACATAGTTAATTTTAACTTGAATACCAACATCAAGAATATCTTACTTTCAAAAAGCGTACGAAATGCGGAACCACAAATAAAGAAATTAATAATTTTGGCTTACTTTATTAAAACTATAGATAAAAATTGTTTTAAAAAATGTTTCACGGGCTTAAGCTCAAAGAACTAAATGTAAATGTCATCAGAGTTTATTAAATCCCTAAAGTGTATTCAACTAAAAGACATTCACTAAAAATTACCTTCACTAGCTTTACTCTCAATTCTGAAAGAAGTCAAAAAATAAAAGAAAAAATATTTGTAAAGTATCAAGATGTCGCGATCGCTCCCCGAGGTGGTTATACCCAGCGCGTAGGCCAAGTCGTACCTGGTCCGGCGCGCCCGCGGCCCGTCGCCAGTCCGAGCTTGCCCGAGCACACGACACGACCCGCGCACTACATCACATACCGTGCAACACGACTCAACGACCAACTCGGCAACACCAAGACGACTCAACGACCAACAGTACACCAGTGCGTTAGTGATGCAAGTGTTAGCCACACTTCTGATGGCGACTGTCCTCGGTGTAGTACGAGGAGTGATCCGGACGCCACTAGAGGCGTTCAGGCCTTCGGGTGAAATACATTTAAAGAGGCCGGACAAACTGCCTCTTCTGCCACACAGGAGAACAGCGATGCAGGCGAAAAGCGGACTAAAAATATTATATCAGATTGGGGTAAGTTTTACGATTACGTTAACTTGGAAGGTTACTAGATAACTTAGATTACTTTTGTATTTTCCATAATGTAACTTAATGTCAGTAGTTTAAAGAATTTCCTTTTCGCACGAGGGACCTTTTTGTCACAACATTTAACTTTGTACTATTTAACTACAGTTATTTAGAGAAAATCTTATTTTTTCTTAAAATTATTTTGGCGCCAAAATGTTTAATCTTGAGATGTAATTCGTAATTATTTAAGTTACGTAAGATATTAATAATAGGTTTATAATTTACTACCAATATATTAAATCTTAGGACTTCAGAGATTTTTTTTTAAATCGTCTAACCGTGTATGTGACTGCAATATTCAAAATTGATTCGGTTTCTTATTTTGAACATTGTACACTAATTTGACAATGTGCAATTGTAATTTTAATTTAAAATACATCAGCATCTATTAAGCTATCATATGTCTTAGATGAAATCAATGATTAGCAATCACTACTTACTAAACAAAATAGTATAATATATATTAAAGTAAAAAATGTTTAAATTCTTAAGATGAATCTACATAAATGCAACCTACTGCATATTTTCAAGCAGTAAAAATAGTACAGAGCTTTAATAAAACAAACAAAAGGTAATACTCAAAGTTTTAGTAAATGAAACATGTCAACGTTAAATTTCTATGTAGATTTTTTTAAGATAATCACAACAACCGTAAAACGTAATAACGTAGGAACATAAATTATTTTTAGACACCAGTTACAATGGAAAAAGGACTTTTATACTTTGACTATAGAATCGTAATTCGTAAGCTGTGTTGTAATGATTAAATACGGCATTATAAAGTCGGTGTTGTAAGCGGCCGCGTAGGTATGTGTAACACCGGTAGCGGCAGGTGTTCATTCACTCTTTCTTATCTTGACAGCTTCGATGACTTACGGCCGAGCCCCGCTCACCCGTTCCCGACCCGTGTCTGTTATTTGCTTTAAAAAAAAACGTTTTATTTCACTATTTTTAAGCCGATTCGTAACGGTAACAGTTGATCTTGAAGAACGTTTTTGAATAATAGTTCTATTTTATACGAAATGCCGGAAATAACTGACAATGAATGTGAGATGATATTCTCAAATTGATTGATAAATTTCAAGGTCAAACATTACAGTGCTCAATAGAATAATAGTCTTGCAATTTGTCTATCATACAATCTAAAATACCTACTAAAATTATTCCTACGTGCACACATGTTACGGTTACAATGACGGACATAATAAATGACCAACTTAATCTGGAAAGTAACCGACCGACACTTAAGTCATTCGACGCAACGTAGAACCATAAAATTTAATTATCAATTTCGTCTGTCTTTTGGTTAAATACCCAGATTAACCAAATTCATCTAATAGCTGTCACCATTTTAAAAAGTTGTATAATTTTATATGTATACTAGCTGTCGCCCGCGACTCCGTCTGCGCGCTGTTAAAAAAAATGAAAAATAGATGTTGGCCGATTCTCAGACCTACTCAATATGCTCACAAAATTTCATGAGAATCGGTCAAGCCGTTTCGGAGGAGTATGGCAACGAAAACTGTGACACGAGAATTTTATATATTAGATGTAAAGAAAACATGACCGGCATGAGTTTGCCGGCGAAAGTAAAATCAAAGTGGTATTAATGTAGTGTAAATATCCGATAGGAAGGCAGGAACGGATACCTACGTCCGCGGCGGCGGACGTAACGGGAGTCGTATGTCCAATGCTAAACGAACACCACTTACTAAGTAAACATGGCCTTTAATTAACTAATTAATAACTAATAATTTAAACAGCATTTTGTATATAAACTATATGTGTTCTATAAAAAAGACCATTAAAATATCACACTGCTAAATGTAGTGCTGAAATATATAACTCAGTTCATATTATATTAGTGCTATAAAATATATTAGTTTGTCTGATGAACTAAACTTTTTTATGAAAAATGCGTACCGAACTAAATATTTAATGTCAATTCAGGTTATACATACTATAAACAAGTACTTTTCCGATATTCTAGAAGAATTCTTGCTTACATTCAAATGTTTTTGTCGTAAAATTCAAACTGTTAAATAGGACTAATAAGTACGCAAGATAAACCGATTGGGGGCTCTTATTCAGGGTGAGTTAGGACTGATATCATTTCACGATCGTGACGCGTCACTGACATTCGTTTTCATTGTTTATTAGTATCGTTTAAATCAATTTCAGTTTGCAGATATTGTTGCTAACCTACTTTAGAATTAATGTAATTCGCGGTATGTTTGAAGAGATAAGTGTTTCGGTGTCATCATTCAATCTGCTCTCATTGAAATCATTACAGACACATTGGGGGAGGCGAGTTGCAAAGTAAATGTACGACTATAATTCATTCCAAAAAAAAATTGCAATTTTTTAATAAAAAAAATAATAATTTACATAGAAGACAGTTATTATACTATTTTATATTTTCATCACAAAATTGTAAATGGACAGGTAAATGTTAAAAAAATTATCATACATTTTGAAATTTAGGATGGAGTAAAACGACGCAGTATCCCATTTGTTTCTACATTATGGATTTACATTTGAAACAGCGTATGAATTATGTATACATCCTACGGATTACAAAATGTATTTAAACACAAGACAATTTTAAATAAACTAGAGCACTTTTAAATTGTTGAATAAACCATCACAGACATCTTACTTAGCATTTGAAACAAACTAGTGCCAATAAGATCTAAGAAGTAAGAATTATTCAACCGCTTTGCCAAAGAGTTTAATGTTTTCTGACACCTAAATCCTCGTGTAAAATATATTTGTTACAAGGTAACAATATGTTTTATACAGAGATTTTGTTGTCGGACACCAAAGGTTAGTATATACAGAAGCAAATATTTTCAAACACAATTAAAATACATAAAGCTAATATCAACAAGCTACACATAAATTAGTTATACTACAATTTTAGTGACTTCTTTTTACTTTGCGGCTGAAAGTGTAGAACGACAGACGGATGATCTGATAAACAAAAGTGTATGAATAGCAGAGTCTTCGATATTTGAACTTTGAATTATGTTGGCAATAGAATTGGGGTCCAGCATCCGTCTCAAGCGAGCCACGTGCGACTTGAATAGAGCCCCGGATGACTGCACTTACAATGAAGACGATCACCTAATGCGCACTTATATTGCCCTAACACATATATAGCTGTGAAGTATATACAGTTGTACTTTCTTAATATTTAATTCTTGATATTTCGAAGTAGAAAGTTATATTTTTTAAGAGACTCTTAGTAACACGGTTCGAATTTTGTTCATATTTTAGATATTAAAAAATTGTTAGTAGTGTTTAAGAAGAGCTTATCGATTCAAAGATATGACGGCGAGACTTTAACTCTTTTTCATTTTTAAGTGTTCCTATCATCTATTTGGAAAAAAATTAAAACGTTTAGCTGTTTGAATCTCTTTAAGCCAACAGTTTGAAGTAGATCGAAATTTAGAATTTTGACTACATGTTACCAATGATAACAATATAAAATATTACTTTTAGAAGCTTAATTCTTATGGTCTCATTTCACACATGTATATACGAAGACCCGACCAATGATAAAGAATAACATTGTTTCTCGATTGCATGTTCGCTGACAGCGTTGAAATCTTTTGTATGAAACAAGCTACATCTACGCTTACATTTATGAAGATTTAACTATATATTAAGAAAATTAAAATTAAGTATTTTAAAAATAGTCAAACAAAGTTTGAAGCTGTAACCCAAAATACTACTAACTTAAGGCATAGTTACAACAACATTTGTAAAGTTTAATAAAAAAGAGCGAAACAAAAGTTTGATAAAAAACACAGCCGTGCTTCGGGCGTAACTTATAATTACGGTGTAATAAATAACATGCAGCCTCCGGCGATAAGATATTACGTATATTTGTATGTTCTCGGCTACCTGTGTTCCTGTGAGCCAGTCGACATCCGGTCGGCTCGCCCCCTCACCCCCCGCCCCGCGCACAACTCACTTCGATTCTAATTACTTAGAACAATTATATCTCTTTTGTTTTCTAACTTCAGGTTCCTACCATAGTGCTGTCCACACTTATATTGATATATATTGTTGTCTCTCTTCTTTCAAAGAGAATATGAGCGATGACAATATGTTTAAATACAAGTTAACACGCATCATTGAAAGTTTAACAGAACTCAACAAACGAAAGGGATGTTGAGATTTCTTTTCTTGTGTTCCTACTAACGTAATACTTGCACAGAAAAATACTGTCACGTCATTATCATAACGATATCTTTTTGAATGGGTGTTTCTGTCAAAATAAATGATAATATAGCAGTTACTAAGTTATAAACAGGAAGTCGTAGAAATCGGATACGAATAGACGCGTTTCGAAATGCTTAGTTAATGGTAGGGCAGTGTTACATTTCTTATTTACTCAAGCAGGACAACAACATGCTGTCATACAGGAGTAATAAATATGGAAATTATTTAAACATTAAGAAGAACATTAAGAGAAGAAGAGTTAGATGAACCTGATCATAGATAACCAAAGATTGATTCACAGATTTGTATATCTCGCTGAAGATTTTTTGCTATTTTTGTTAGTTAGGCGTTAAGCCTAATCATACTAATATAATAAAAACGAAGATTTGGATGGATGTTTGTTGTTTAGAATGTATCTCCAGAACCGCTCAACGGATTTCGATTACATTAAGCATAGATGTAGTATATAGTCTTTTTAATGCCGCGTGGACGGAGTCGCTGGTGACAGCTAGTAAATTATAAACTCAGATCAAGTGAAAATTTCGAATAACAATTTATAAATCGCACCTTCGTTTTTTTATAGCGTTATCGTATGACCTTAGCTCGGCGTGGGATATGAATAGGCCGCTTTGAGAAGGTTGTGTAAGGTCAGCCAGGCGCACGAATAACAAATTATTTGATTAGTGGGTGCGGTGGCGAGGCGAGGCAAGGAGCGTGCGCCCGCGCTGCCACCTGTCCGCGCCGGATGCAGCCCGATCTCCCCACTCCCCTGCCCCCGCCCCCGCCTCGACAACATGCACGTAACCCATCCCACTTGCTCTCTACTGAAATACCAATTTACAAATAATCCGTCCCTTTCCATTTCAGAAAAGGACGCATATGAAATCCTTTAATAATGTCGCCTCCGGCTATCGACGCAATCTTGGACCTTTCAAAAACTTACAACCTCAACGTCCTCGGGCGACTTTTAAATTGGCTTTTTGCCAAAAGTTGTTATCAATACGAGTTCACCTATCAATAACCGATATTTAAACAAATTTTACAAGATAATTAAATTTTTAAATGTAAGCCACAACTCTTTACAAATAAAACTAACATCCACTTTAAATGACAACTATTCCGGTCTATGTGTCTACTACAAAAGGACTATCCGTCCGTCTAAAGGTCCGGTGGTGATGGTTCCTTTTGAAATCTAGAGCAACAAACAACAGGAAGTATATCCGGAACAAAGAAAAAAAGTTTAGCGTTTTCATACTATTGAAGTTTTTAGAATTCAAAGCTAACAGAATCTATAAAAACAAACAGGAACATACATATATGTTGTCTCTTATGTATACATAGGTACACTGATATGTATTACATATTATTCAACATAATTTATTGTATATGTTAACAAAACGGTAACGTAAATAGCCGTTTTAGGAGAAGACATTAGGTACATATGTCATAAAATAAATTATGTTTTACTTTATGTTTTACGTTTACGTAAAATAAAAAAAAATGTAATCAACTGATTTAATAAATCAACGTTTACGACTTTATATAACATCTGGCACTGACCCTAGCAAAGGAATGTAGCAGAAAAACTGTTCTCACAGTTAGCAGGTTGCCAAATGGCGCGTCTTCCGGTCGGAAGTACAACCGATGCTCTCTTAAAAAAAACATGAATGGATTGTAAACGCACATGTTCCTATATCCGTGTTTAAACCATACAGTCACCTTTGGAAGTCTCCTTGTAAAGATTTCTATTATGTTTTTCTTGTATAGACGACTGAGAGTAGAAATATTCCCACGGGCAAGTGCGTTTTATAATTTACTCTGTTACTATTAGTGTGCATATAAAATTTTACTGCTGCAGCGAATCAAGAATCGTTCAATGTATAAACATCGATGCGCGCAGAATTGTAATAGAAATCGATTTTGAATGCAAGCCAATACTTAGTGGGAAGTAACTCGTAAACACATCAAATTAATTGTTTCCAACATGTTTATGTTATTGTCTTGTAAGTTCATCATTGACTTTATAGAGGTATAATAATAATTGATTTTCCATTAAATTAAAGGAAATTTGTTATATAATAAGTGATATTAAATAGCTCGATAAATTACGATCAAAAAATAACAAATATGCAAAACAATAAAATTACAATCGACATGTTTTTAATCAAATTACTTAATAGTATACTGTTTCAGGTTTTCTACATATTAGAAGTTTTTAAATAGCGTTTATCAATCTGTCAAGATTTATGATTTGGCAAAAGAAATCTATGGGATTTTGTAATTATTGTGTTTGTACGTTACAGACGTCTGAGGAGGATCTGCCTGAGTGCCGTGCGCGGCAGGTGTGCAGCAAAGCGGACCTATACGACGCAACGCAGCCGTGGATAGAAAGGAAATGCCGTTGCTTAGGTCACAAACCATGCTCCAGGTAAATAAATATTATTTACCTTGTTATCAAAATAGATTTAATTTAAAAGGAAAATAATTTGGTTATAGTAACTTGGACTAACAGAAGTGTTAAAATTATTATTTATATAATTCATCTAAATTAATACCTTCGTAGATATAACTTATGAACAAGTCAACAAACACAACGATTCATAGAATAATTAACAATAAAAAACAAGATAGCAAAATTCTATGAATGATATGTGTCTAATACAAATCTCTTACTCTTTATGCATATAACGACTTCCGGCATTAATTGTATCAACTTCTTTAACTTCTTTAAAGGGTTGATTTGCACTGTCAAAAAAATAGATAATACTTAAAATACGCAGAGGGATGAAAAAATGTTTATAAATAAGCCTCAAGATATAAAAAGATTTATTTCTCTATTTCCAGTGAGCTGTCAGCGGATGATAACCATACCTTATCTGACAAAACAACATTGTACAAGACGTGTGAACCAATAAAGAGATTGCCTAAGTGCAGATACTTCAAGGATGCTGCTTGGACGATATACTCTTTCCCCGACACCAACGCAACGCAACAGATCGTCAATTGTCATTGCCCGAAAGCCTCTATGACGTATTTACTCAAGAAACTCTCTTACACGACAGCTAGCGGAGAACTTGGAAATCAATATCAATTCGCGTGCTCACCGCTAAGCGTAAGTATCACATTATCTACCGAAAGATGGCGCTTTCCACTGTTCATAGTATTCCCAAAGAAACTTTTTAATTGTATGTTAAAAAACAATAAGTTACGAAACATGTTTTTGATAATCTATGTTAAGTGAAACTAAGTCAGTTAACCCACCATTAGCTTTTTGACCCACGACAATAACCTCATTATCCATCACGTTCAAATAAGTTCCGCTTAAAAGTGTGAGACAAGACCTCTGACCTTCTAAAGTGGCGTAAATGGCTAAAAGGTTTTTGTTGTACCAGTATTTTTATTAATTAATAAAATTAGTAGTACATTTGCACCAGAATATGTTCTTTTTCTGACATAGTTAAACTAAAATCTCACAGTACTTATTTTCCCTTACATTTGAAGATCAAAAAGACTATTTGGTAATTCTGTTTATCCGTACTCAGTTAAGTGATACGTATGTTTCTATTAAAATTACAGAGATTGAGGTGTTCGAGGAAAGAGCCTTGCAAGTTGTTCAGTGTACGTCGGCGTCACGAGCAGATCGACGAGGTGAACGCAAGTACGATCTGCCAGTGCCCCCGCGACCACACGTGCCCCCGTCATCACACAGAGCCGGGCGTGCTCCCCGGGGTCACGTACGCCGCCGAGGACATCCGTACCTATCACGGGTACTGCATGCCTGAACCCACACTAGATACCTATAGGTTCGTAGGTGATAAGGACTGAATGTGATTTCTCGTTTCTTAACAATAACAATGTGATCCTACGAGGTACTTAATGTGCATTCGTCTTTAAAAAAATATATAAGCGTCTAATATGTTGCAAAAACAAGACACATTCGAATAGAGATAGAGATATTAATCAAAAAGTCAAAAATATGTTGAACTGACAATATTTGATATGTCAGCTGCTTGTCAGTGGCTGGTGACATTGTCGTGTTATTCATTGCTCATTGCCTGTTTAGTACAAATTAATGCTTATAAAAGACAACGAAATAGTGGTAGAAAATAATATTCTGTACATTATTGCTTACGTATAACAAAAACTAAATAATACGTAATTTAACATGTATTATTACCGTACTAATGTCTTGTATGTAAAATTAGCAGAATTGAAATAATTATGTTCTACAAACTTATATTAATTTAAACTAGAACATTTCATGAGGCATCACCTTGAGAATTTTACTTGTTTATTCAAACGTAAAATGCCAATGTAAATACGGAATAATGTTTATTCGAAAACTTGATTTTTTTCCTTTAAAATATCGATTGCAGTTTATGATATGACTACATGTAGTGATAGAGACGCACTATTAATGCAAATATTGTAAATATTTTAGCGTTAACTCGTTGTTTCTGTTATATCGTGTAAATGTTATTTTGTAAAAAGATCATTCCAATCGTTTGACATATATTATTTAATGATTTTTAATTGTTTACTTGCCATATTACAGTTGGACTCCACTGCCGACACTTGTACAAGAACATTTTTATTCATTTGTTTCGGCAGTGAGGACCGACAGTTATAATTGTTGCTTCCAGTCTTCCAATTGTGCGACGGAGACCAAGTCATTTTCATAATTATAATAAGTGCAAAATGATATGTTATTTGTATGAAGCCATATTTAATATTTTTAAATGTATTATTTCGAATGGTACTGTGACACTTTTAAGAGGTGACATACACGGACTGTTTCAAGCAGTCGGCACAGCTCATTAATATATAGCTAACAGTTTATACAGCAATTAGCGGTCAGTGTATAGCGATCGTTACTTAAAGCTATAAAATGACTGCTAAAAATAGAAAAATGTTGTGAATGAATTTTGCGTAGTGTGGCTGTCAAATGGTAGAGTTCTTCCAAATGTACAGATATATCTATTGTAATTTATGTAAATATAAAAATAAACGTTGATGTTTGTTTGTACCTATGTCTTCCTTGTTTTATATTTAAGTGTAAACTAAGTTAAATTATTGAGAAAAAAATAAATAAACTTTTGAAATCAATATTTAAAATGTTTCATTTGTTATTGTGCTTTAACATAAAAAGTACTATATGTAACTGCTTAGTATAGTAAGTTTAGTGACTTTTAAAACTGAAGAACGTGTTGCTATATTCCCACACAGTCGTATCCGTCCGGTATGTCCCGTAAGTTAAAAAGGGATGTGAAAGATTGGTGTTCATTTTACAAATTAATCCGTAGTAATATTATAAAAAGGAAAGATTTAAGTTTTTTGTTCGCATTGAATAGGTTCCGTAACAACTTAACGGATTTGAAAAATTCTTTCACTGTTGGGTAGCTACTAACCCTGGATGAACAAAGTTGCGGGCAACGGCTAGTACTTTTGTAATAAGAAATAAATAAATAAAAGGTCGCAAGGGGCAATCGCAATTACACTTGTGCCGGTAACCAATTACGTTCCGCAATATAAAGACGAACCCTACGATTGTGCGTGCGAGCCACAGTGTAACTAATCATTGATTATAGACTAATCACTTAAGTAAGAAGTGATTCAAGAAAAACTTCTATAGGTTCCGTAAATTTGCACTCTGTGTAAAGTGCTTTGTAATCGCTGGGATAAGGTGACATCTCCGGGACGAGAACCAATGTTGTGGGAGTTAGAGAAAATTATGACATTTCTTATATTGTTCACACAAGTCGAGTGCAACGTCATGGGGTTGAATAACAGAATATTGCTATTTCTTGTTTTTCTAGTTAAATGAGAGGGATGCCAACGTGTTTTTATATCAATGTTTCGTCTATTGAAATGACTTTCCGTAATCAGTTTAAGTCAAATAATTCATTATTATTATTAGTAGTATTATTATACTTTGTAAGTCAAGACCGAGTCAGAATTTGGAATTCATTCTGGTATTGCAATATGGTCCTATATTTATATAATTATTAAAAAACCCTCTATTCTGTTTGCGAATGCATGAAGGTGGAAGAATTGAAAAAGGTGTGCAGTCAACCTGCGAAATGCAAATCCATAATTTCCGACCACTGATCTGGGTCGGAAATATCATATCATATTCTGTCACTTTCATTAATGTATTTTTTTATAAACTTGTATAAAAATATATGGTCCCATATTATTTGCAAAACACAGATAATTATTGCTTTAATACAATTTAAAAAGTTTACGAGTGTTTTAAATTTTAAGTAATGTTTGAAGCTTTTCTTAAAAATCTGAAATAACTTAAATCGCATCAATATTTTGACGTCGGCGAATAGTCGTGACTGATCTCAAAAGCAGTAGATTTTATATTGTTTTAAGTGTTCTAGAATCTAGGTCTGCACCGCCGTGGCAGTTGATCAATACATTAACTGTTAGAAAACTCTATGGCAGAGATCACAAACCTTTTTTACTACCGTACAATTTTATAACAATATGTTTTGACTTCTGGAATGTTATAATTAAATGTTATAATTTTTAGTTTAGGGAGTGGAATCTACACTATTATAAAGTAAAAATAATTGAGTTTTTGAATGTTTGTAGTGATAATACTCAAAAACTACTGAGCCGATTTCTAAAATACTTTCGCCACCAGAACACCATATTATTCTTGACAAATAAGCTAGACTAATTTAATATCCCAGTAGTAATATACAGTATATTACAAGTGTTATAAACTAGCCAACAGGAGTAATCGTAATGTTGTCAACCCCTGATTTATACTTTGATTGCACCAATTTTGTGTTAATAATGTAATTCGTGATTTCAACAAAATTAGTGGACACGAATCATTTCGGTTTTTAACAAACTAACGGTCTTTGTGATATTGTCGCGATACGAATTGGAGCTTACTGGTTAATGTATTTTGTTTTGGAAGGTTTTAAAATAATTTGTTCCATTCATTTCGCTAAAATAGTGACATTCGGAAGTCGGACAAGGAGTATTCATTAAGTCAATGGCTTCTACGAATAAGGTGCAATGTGCAAAGTTACAACTTTTCAGGGGAGGCTCTCAAAGTTTCAACCATTTAGGAAAATAGGCCGCATAGGCCTTTTTACTTCAGCAAATATTAAGATTTACACCTGTAAATGTGTATTTTGTTAGCTTTTAATACAAAAAAGTAAAAATCATCAATTTGTTACTTTGCCCCTTATACATAGGACCCATCGAAATACGATATGAATTTTAAATCCTTATAAATAAATTCTATGTTTTTTGACTTAATGTAAAACCTCACATAGTGTAAAACTGGTCAGATTTAGAACTGTGTGGAATGAATCGATTCATATTACTCTTCAGACTATCATAGGCGGATATTCAGTTGAGTTAATCGCCTTCACGACACAATCATATCAGCTGGAAACGTTAAATTAAAAAAAAATGAATAAAAATGATTAATGCAGATTTATGACTGCTTTATATGCCGATAATATTATCTAAGGCGACGACGTGCCCATGGTTTGCAATTTATAATATCATTTAGAACCCTCGGCAATCAATTTAGGTCTAAACTTCCTTAATGTTTTTTTAATTTTTTTTATATTTAAATTTTTCTATTATTTATATTTTTTTACATTATTTTCTTACTACGAGTAGATGCCGTTAGTACAGTATTTTCATATGTCGGATTAAAAATCATTACATATTACGTAGTTGTAAGCATTATACTCTCCGAGTCTAGTTACTCGTATTTAATAAATACACACGAGAAAAATATCGCGCTCCCTTGGACTCTTGCTTATCCTGGTTCGACTGTATATTCACTCCACCAAAAAAAACTCAAATTGTAACTGAGAACGTTAAAGCACTGTTTGATGGTTTCTAATTTTAAGTCGTAATGGACTAATATATCTCATTGAATGTGTCACTAATTTGTCAAGATAAATTTTATGAATTTTGTTTCCTAATGCAAATACTTCTTAATAGAAGAGTTTTTTTATTTGTTTTCAAAGATAAGTTCATTAATTTCATCGTTCATTTAATACCTTTAAAATAAAAATCGATAAATCACCATTTGTAACTTTCTTAGATTATTTTTCAATATGTTAAAGTTTATTTTTCTGACAAGTAAAAATCTATTAAATATTATTAGATATTTTTTTTTAATTAAAGGTTAGTCGTATAAATTTCTACATACTAAGTTGTGTACTTGGGGGCAAGCCAGAGCCCTAGAGCCGCATAGTAAATACCCTTTGCCTGTTACCACGAGCCATGAGTAATCTTACTAATATTATAAATGCGAAAGTTTAGATGGACGGATGGATAGATGGATGGATGGATGTAAGGATCTTGATGTAATATGGCACAGATGTAGAACATAAACTCTAAGAACATATAGGCAACGTTTTTTCTTTAATTTCGCGCGGACGGAGTCGCGGGCGCCAGCTAGTCAAAGATAAATAAATATGTTGTGTACTGTCCGAGGATAATTTCCGCACAAGTTATTCAAACACCGGGGGTTTAGTATTTTCTCTATCATTTAGTATTTCCGACGTATAAAGGTATTATGTTTAAAGGTTTCTGTGAAGCAACAGTTGCTCTACTAATGTTATTTTAATAATGGTCACCGTCGTTATCCACGCGGAAGCGAAATTATCTGTGATGTTATAAAATAACAATTATTTTTGCATAACATTTAAAAGCAAACTTACGGTACTGCATGTTTACGCATATGTCACTTTCTTTTTTCCGTTTTAAAAAATTCAATCTGGTTAAAAGTTGACTTAACAACATTCATCGTACATCGCAGTGATGATAGGAAGGGAAAGTGGATTGAAGGACGCCTATTGAAATGCAATATATTCTTTATTTCTCCACCATTCATTAAAGGTAGGTAACGCATTTGAAATTGCAGATGTCCATGGGCAGCTGTCGCTTCGCTATTTCGGCGAATTTAGGTGGTCACACGCTCGTTTGCCACCTGATAATATTAAAAAAATGGTATTCATTATAAGATGGCCAATTTGTAAGTATCGTTATATTGATATCTGTTGGAAATAATGATAGTTGTGAATTTCCAAACAACATCAACACTATCATTTCATGTGTTTATTTTATACTTAGAATGTGACATCTTTTTCTTTTCTATTTTGACTACTTTTATTGAAAGTGGACAGTAACGTAGCAAACTCAATAACAACTTTTTTTTAAAATTCCATTTGATTTTAGTTTGTAGTAAACATGCGTTGAATAAAATGAGCTTGATTATCGAAATTGTACGAGTTATTAAGTGCCAAATCGAAAAAAAAAATTGGATTTTTTCGTCTTTGATCCAATTTAGACTGTATATTTTTTCACATATATCAATAAGTAAACAATAGACAAAATAAATAAGGAAAAATATATTGTTCGATTTTTGGTTTGAATATATTCTTTGATAAAACCTCTTTGCTAATCTTTGACACAAATGTTAAAGAAATGAACTCTTTTCGAATCGAATGGTTCGAAATGTAAGCATGACCAGACAATATATAGAATATTGATAAAAAATCTGGATTAATTGTACTGTAAATATATTTCATATCGTATTCGTGAAGTCAATCTAAAAAGTTGAAAAGAACAAGTATAGTATACAAGAAATTCATTCAACAAAATTGTAGCATTTCCTTAAATCAATGGTAGAAATGTGTCTCACGTTGAATTGAAACGAATCCTCACATCCGCGATATAGAAAGTGAGTTCTGCATCTTATGCAAATGATACCGATACGAATGGAGACCACACTTAGAATGGAATACATGTACGGTCTATAAAATGTCTAGTTGTGACTTGTACATTCATTGACAAATTCTTGTATAAAAATATCAGCCATCGACAGGGAAACAAAATTGTCCTTTTTTGCAAACATTATAACATTTTTTTATTTTATTTATCAAGAACAAGTTACAGCTAGCTCGCAATTCTAATAAAATAATAATAAAAAAATACGGATTATGTTGAAATTCAATCCTTGTTGTTTTAACAAGCTCTTTATCATTTTAAATGAACACATTACTACTAATTCTTGTACTTAACCTAAGTTAGGAATAAATTAAAATAAGGTTGAACACACTAAAAAATACAGTTAAAAAGATGAGTACGTTCTTAAAATGAAAATAATTTCAATATAGTTGACAATTTATAAAGAAGCTGCATATAGATTGTAACTTTAAATTGCTCACTTTTTTAACAAGCGATATAAAAAAATATAACGCTTGTTAAAAGTTCTGTGAACGTAGACCGCTTACACGGCGATGACAAATTATATTGCATAAAATTTATGGATTTGTTACTTGAACAATCAACAAAATAATAAAAAAAAAATATAGTCAAGGTAAGTGCTAAATGAGATAAGGGTGAATATATCTTCATACCTATACTGGCAACTGATAAAAGCTGCATTTATGCTGCATGTTTTGTATTTGGTAATTGTAAAAAAAAATAACTTTCGTGACAAAGTTAAACCTAATAAGATCAATTAAAATTCGGTGATATAAAATTATTTTACGTAATTGCTGTTTTACAATGCATTTTACAAATAAATATTACATTTGTTGCATTTGCACACATATTCAAGTGTCTTAGATGAAAGTCAAGGAGAATCTAATAATATTTGTTTTCTCTATAGCAAGTAATATATTAATATTTAGGTCAAAGAAAATATCTGAGAAGTAGTTTGGACTTAAAGAAATTTTATGGTATATACCAAACAAATTGGTTTCATACAATCATAACAAACGTAACAAACACTATAGAAATGTTCATAGCGTTTTTATAGAGGTTTAGTAAAATATCGATTATAAATAGAGCGTGTAGAAGTAATCTGTTCACGAATATTGCACGGTTTGCGGTGGATCATAGCGCGGTTCTTGATAAATTTCTGGTGACAAACGAGAATCACAGTTAACGCTCGAAAAATTTGATCGGCTGATTGAATAGCGGTAATGCGAACCACTGACAACCCAAATATAGGACAACACGACATCTACGGATTTACTGATAATCTCAAATTCCATCAACAAGGGACATTCAATAAAAACATGTCATACAACTATGCATGCAAAATAAGTTAACGACGCATGAAGTGAACAATGTCGCCTCCGTAATGGGGAAAAGTAGCTAGGCTTAGCCACAGAGCCTTGTATTGTATAAGGTACTTTCCTTTGCGAAGCCTGCACTGCCAGCCGCAGGGCGGAATGGCGGCGAGCGGTGGTGAGCGGTGGTGAGATGGTGCAGTGGCGCTGCGCTCGAGTAGTCCCGCTCGGATCGTCGCCGCGGCCGCACGCGCACGTCGCGCCATGACACGCCCCCTGCTGCCCGTGATCGCGCTCGCGCTCGCCGCCCTCGCCGTTGTCGCCGCTGACGCCACAGACGATCTAACACGACCTCGAATCCTAGATTTCAACCCATGGTCATGGTTGCCCAGCAACAGTAACCGATCCCCTTCAGTCATGGATTATTTTTTTCCACCTTCCCGAACACCGAAAAACTCTAACCTCGATCCCCCGGCCGACCGTTCGCCGCCCAAAATGATGTATACTACCATAGCCGATACGTTGACGACAGGAAATCAGGAACACCCTACCACTCTCAGTCGTAAATCCGGTAGCAAATCTAAAATAACCGCATCGCCGTCTCGCATAACCGCATCCCTGAAAACTAAGAAAAATGCACATAAAACCATCGATACCGAAACCCCCGCTGAAACTAAGACCACGCCGCCTGTTATGTCCAACAATGCGACACAAGCTCCCATCCAGGTGGTGGTTACGACGACCACCGCTCGACCAACGAAGCATTATACTATCCGGCCGTTGATTCGGACCACGGCGACGGACACTGTGGAAACGGAATCAACTTTGAACACCGACAGTGATAGCACTGAGACGGTGGCAGTGTTTGACACGGCCGGCACGACCGATGAAAATGTTAAAGTCACGCCTACGTTAAGTACAACTGAAAGCCGATCTGAAACAGGAACGGCTAGCACCGGAACGGAGTCGACTACCTTGGTGGACAGCACGCTGGCGGAAGAGCCCGACAGCCGCGAAGGTTACTTACCTCTACGAGACAAGCCGCCGCAGACACATGTCAAGATTAATGAACAGACTAAGAAAGAGGTATGTTATTTCATATTTAATATATATAATTAAACACGGTTGGTATGGTTGGTTAGGCAGGTTGTAGGTTTAAAATAATTATTAGAAAAATAAAAACGTTACAGACAAGGAAACAGACAAACGTTTTCATAAAATGTTGTAGGCAATAACACTCAGCTTTTAAAATAAAATTAAAGTTACCTTGTACCGAATGATATCAAAATGTAATACCGAGTGAGGGAAATTTTAATTACAAATTTTCAAGCTATGTGCAAATCCGTGGCGTAGAAGAAAAAGTTTACCACTGATTAAAATTGTTATAAAAGCTCTTAAAAGCTTTTTTTATCTTTTTCTTTAAATAAAATGAAAGCTGCAGTGTAAAATATTTCAATGTTTGTAATATATTCTTAGATTTGATAAAAACGTTTTATATAATACGTTATGGATTAAAGCATTTTATATAATATGTATTTACGCATTATTCATACCGAAGTAGACGTACACGGAGGTTTGTCTAGAAGCACAATTCTATTTATTGCTAGGAATGGCATCGTATTTTCTCTATTTTGTAGAAATTGTTTGGATTATTGTTTTCACAATAATTTTGGTGATTTCTAAGCAATACACGTCTTAATAAATCTCTCACTATAAAACTCTCTCGGTTAAATATAACCTGTCACGTAGACGTAGTATTTGGGGATTTTATATTTGCCAATTTTGGGGGCAATGATAAGCTAAAAAACATTTTTTTTATTTTAACACTAACCATAAAATAGCATTACCAACACTTGTATTAAAACATATTATTTTTTTCGAAGAGTATCAGAGGAATGATGTTTTTATATATATGTTTTTTTTTAATTAGCAAACGATCATCGGAATTCGCCGAAATAGTAAACTGCTGCCCATAGACATTCTTGCAGATACTACCTACATTAAATCGACGGAGGACGCGAAACTCCTCTGCGAAATCCAATTTCCATGCCATTTCTTTTAGGAATATACGAGTAATCAAAAACGGATGAAAATTAGGCGTCTGGCACGCACACTCATCAAACGAAAGGAAGCATTGCTCCCACTTCATGTCTGTCTTCTGTGTGGTCATGGTATTTCACGTTAAATTAGTTTTTTGTTAGTTGAAACTCAGTAAGACATTTATAATTTGTAGCAACAACAACTGTAGCGGAAGTTATGAAGAACTAAGTTTAGAACAACTGCAACAAAAGGGAATGCATGAATATCTCATAAAGTCTATTATATTCTATATAATACAAAAAGGAAGCAACAATGAACTCTATTAACTAAAGTCAAACAAAAAACTAAGCAATTATCGTGTAAATTGAACGACAGCAGCCGTTAAACTCATTTGCATGTTGCTCAACACAAGAGAAAAACTACGATGATGGGAAAGAAACTTTTAATTCTTTACATTAAGGGCTTCGATGACAGATTACATAGGCAGAACGTTAAAAAAATATTATACATGATTTTCAAGGTTTTACGGAACTTACGACGAAAAGAGTGACATATATAAAAAGATCTCATAAGAGATGTAACTCTTTACTTTCGGGTGTGTCGATTTATAATGAACTAGCTTTTACCCGCGACTCCGTCCGCGCGGAATAAAAAAAAATAGAAAACTGGGTAAAAATTATCCTATGTCCTTTTCCTGGTTCTAAGCTACCTGCCCACCAATTTTCAGTCAAATCGATTCAGCCATTCTTGAGTTATAAACAGTGTAACTCGACTTTCTTTTATATATATAGTTATAGATGTATATAATAATGTATTCTGAAGTGCAGGTAAATGTTACCTACGCTATATCGCTATTTCTAACGTCTATTACTTCCAACTTGTTGATTTCGACCGATTATCGATATCAATAATACTTTTGCTATATCCTTATTACGTCACAGCCTGTTAATATAATTTCACATACCGTGGGTTTTTGAGACCACAATCACCGTTTAATACGTATCGTTATTTCTGTTTTGTCAAAGATACTGATAGAAATGACGATATGTTTTATACAGCGATTTTGGTATCAGAAATCCAAGGTTAGAGTAGTTTAATGTAGAAATTGTTGTTTCCTATTCCCTTAATATCCTCAAGCATGGTGGTAAACTTAGAAGTTGAACTTTTTATTCATGCAAAAGCTTCAAATATCATTGATTATTTCTTCATATAATTGCATAATTGGTATATCTTTACATAAAAGTTACAACAACAAAGACAACAACGTAACTCACGCCCCTAACCCAGAGGGGTAGGCACCACGGACCGCCATTTGTCGCGGTTCTAAAACACCTCTTTCGCTTCTTCTACATTCATACATCTATGCATACATGCACAGATACAGCGTGTTAAAAAATAAAAACATTAAATTCTGAGATGCCTATTACAACCAAAAAAGTATCCAAATCACTGCGATATAATAAAAATTTATTCATCGCATTCCATAAGATCGATTGGCAAATATTATACGTAGGTGTATTTGCGATTCGTTCAACAAATACGTTCGTGAAGTCAAAATGAGCCGTATCATGAACTGAGGCAAATGATCAGTACAATTCACACTTTCGCAAAGCGTTCGATGCAATATCGTAATGAATCGAGTTTAATTAATCAGTACGCATTATTGTTAGAAAGTTGGTGGTATCATTATTGCGGATTCGAAGAGAAAGGGGGATTAGTACCTTAGGTAACCAAAGATCTAGGTTAAACTAGCCGCAAACAGAAATAGGAGTTGAACGGAAGGTATTTTATAACAATAACCAAGGGACTGTTATAAAATAGCTTTAGGAATACGATGGTAGAATTAAAGCATTATAATGTTTTACGTATCAATTAAATATTAGATTGAGCCTTGAATTAAATGTATAGGATATCTTTATATTAGTGACTTTTTGGAGAATGAAATCAGAGAAGTAAATTGGTTTTCACTTAACCGATATCAGATAAAGATTCAATTGTAATGAAAAAAATAACTGTAAATTGTATGGCGAGAGTTACTTTCGTTAAACTTATCTTGGTAGTTACTTTATTTAATTACGTATTACGTAAGATATAAATCGATCGCATTGTTCAGTATCTAAATGTAATTTCTTTGTCTAAAAAATCTCGAGTTTAATTGAGCATCAGAGTTACGACTTTCGGTTATTTTCTTTTAAAATTGTTCTTCAATTCGTAATACGGGCTCCGGCTTTCACCCGTACATCTCGATCGCTCGTCATTTTCTGCATGCGTATACTAATTTTGCTAGACCATGTGAAAATTACATCTCTATCGTATTTGATACTGAATCGTTAGTTAAACATCTAAAAATCAGGACACAACTGTCTTAAATAGGCAGTTTTGTTACGTCATCTTTTAGATATCTCCCTGTACCGTTTCAATGTTGTAGTTCTGTTTGATGAGTTAGAAAAATACAACTACATACATACTAGAATAGAAGAGCGCACGTCTTAAAACGGGGTAAAGGATAATATAATAATCCACACAATAAGTCTAGAGTCAATAATTTTTGTAGATGATTTCACTTCATTAAAAACGAAAAATGAATTGTTTAATCGATTGGCTTGGAACAGCTAGTTGATATATCGTATATATGAATTAACTAGCTGTTGCCCGCGACTCTGTCCGCGCGGAGTTAAAAACATGATAAGTAGCCTATGTGTTCTTCTAGTCTAGGAGAAACCTTCAAACAAACATCCATCCATCCATACAGCCAAACATTCGCATTTATAATATTAGTAAGATTTCCTGAATAATCGATATCAAGAAGTCAAGTTTCCATTTTTAAATCACAAAACATTTATACAAAACGATTTGAACATGGAACATGATTATCACAAACCTACAATTGTCGTGTAGATGAGGTAATGAAATGGTTGTGGTTTAAGTGTAACTTTGTGTTCTAAAAACATAATAAAAAAATTAATAATGGCATATGTAATTATTTTCAATTGCATCGAGACGAGGCGAGTTGGGTTCAGTAAAAAACATGGACTATGCAATAAACAGGTTTCGGTGTGTAGCAATTTTCTCAGCAAATGCACCGAGTTCTACCTTAAGACTGAAGTAGTTGTTCCTTTCGAACTTTCTTGCATGTTACTTCAGAGAAAAGGCCAGTAATACCTAAAGTGAAGTGTAACCTATACATACAAATTAAATTATTTCATCATGCTTGTCCACTGCTGAAACAATTAAACAAAAACGTATTGTAATCTCAATTAAAAAAATATAACGAGAGGGGTGACAAATAGACAGATTTTTTTTTATTTGGATTAGAACACCATTTTATCAAATTTTAGGAAAAAGGTTTAAGATTATCAATTCTGCTTACATAGATAATGTAAACAAACTTATTTTGGGAGATTAAGTATTAAAACTATATATGTGTTCATTCAATTCATAACATTAACCGTATGCGCTTGAGTAAATATTTGTTAATTCATTGGAATAAGACGGTATATTTGTACTACGCTACAAAATATCACGGCATTTCAAATAGATCGGTTTTTACAAATAAAAAGAGATGATTAACGCCGTCTCGTCGCACAGTTACGTTCCAAATCACGTAATGCCTCTCCGTTGCATTAACGGTTTTATCCTTGTCTTTGTTAATAGTATTTTATTTAATCAGTCCCTGTTTTATAAACCTACTGACATCATTACTTCCTGATATTGTTTTAACTGGGAAAGGGTTAACATATTTTAATATTGTATCTGTTTCCGTCTTAATTTTACTTTCGTTATGACTCTAAAAGTGTTAACACATGAGCAAGTTACAATTATTTTTATATTAATGTAGTAAAGAGCTTTTTAGGTTTTGCTCTGAAAGTTAAAAAGATTTTTTCTATTAATAATCTTTTGAATTACAAAAATTATGCATATCTTTTTTGAAGTCGTTAGTACTATAAACAATTTAAAAAATAAATTAGTTATTTGTATACGTTACTATGAAATGCCAAGTGAAACCCTTTTGGAGAAAGTATTCTCAAAGGAGTAAAGTCAGTCGGTTGACCGACATTCTTTGTTCGCATTAAATATCATTAAATTTAAGAAAAAAGTTTAAATTGAATACAAAAACGAAAGTATCTTCGTCAATATTTATTTAATTACAGTCACATCGGCTTTGGTTACGACAATTTGTTGGTAGTTTAAATAACAATAAAAGAATTTGCCACCTTATGACATAAAAAAAATGGACGTCGAAGGAAAACATAAAATGTAAAAGTATATGTAAACATTTTTTTTTAATGTGGACGGTAAAAGTTAACTTTTGCTTTCAATTTAGAACTTTGTAATTTTTGACGTTTTCTATGAGATAAATCGTCAAGACTATTTGATTCACTTTACATATCTTACAAAAAGTCGTTACAATATAATTAATGATTTACAAAAACAATAGATGAGATTTAAAAATATACATAAACAAAACCTGTTACAATGAAACGGAACGTTTTATCTTTTAACCACCAAAAAGGGAATAAATAATCATTGCCCTAAAACAAATTTATATTCTACTAGCTGTCGCCCGCGACTACGTCCGCGCGGAATTAAAACCTTAATAAGTATCCTATGTGTTCTTCCAGACTTAAATCTACATCCGTGCCAAATTGCATAAAGATCCGTTCAGCCGTTCAAGAGATACCTTCAAACAAACATCCATCCATCTAAACATTCGCATTTATAATATTAGTAGGTATGGTAAGAAATCGGTAGCCATATTCTACCGGGTATCGATTAACACAAACAGTTTGCTAATACCCAGTACGAAAGCGTAACCAACAAGTTGATTTACTGATGAAAGTGTACAAAATCGATTTATCGTACTCGGTATGTGTTCATTAAACTAAATATCTGATATCACAAAGGGACAATAGCGAACGATATTGTTAATCTAAAATTAATTTATGCTGTACGAATTAATTAAATTACGATACGAATATAAACGCTTATTCGCATCATATTTTAATATAGAATTAACTAGCTGTCGCCCGCGACTCCGTCCGCGCGCAGTTAAAAAAACTTAATGGGGGGGTATGAAAAATAGATGTTGGCCGATTCTCAGACCTACTGAATATGCTCACAAAATTTCATGAGAATCGGTCAAGCCGTTTCGGAGGAGTACGGGAACGAAAACTGTGACACGAGAATTTTATATATTAGATTGTTGTTTCCAAAAGAAATGAACAACGATTTATATGTACTTTGCTTCGAATGAGTGTCGATACTAAATCAATTGACCAAACACTTAATCTGCTATGAACATTATATAGGATTATATATAGAAGAACATAGATAACTGAACTCAATCCGTAACAGTTTCGCGGGAAGTCGAATGATAAGATAAATAAATTTATAATTAAGTTAACGGATTTAACTGTAACTTTATCGAGTCATCGACGGGTTTAGAATTAACGCTTTCCACGGGATAGCTGACGCGCCACTTCCCTTTGTAATTATTCATTCGTGGTTAATGCGGTTAGATAATATATTATTATAATATTAGGGTATTATAATTATATTTTTATATTATATTTGGATAAAATACTCAAATACAAATTCTAAATTACATTTATAAAATTAAATAATTTGTAACTGTGTGTGTAGCTCTTTAAAAACAGATTTAAACATAAATAACTATCTTTGTTCTTTGCACTTAAAATCTAGATTTATATCTTAAATCTAGGTGTGCGTAAAATTTTCCTCATTGTAAATTCTATTTAAAAATAAACCAAAATATGTTCTCTCTGGATTGTCGAGATAAATATTATCTGTTTAGGACATCGCGAGACTCAGCTCGCTTTTTATAACTTTAGAAAGTTTTCTTGTAGGTTAATTACTTTTGACACATGTATAAACGTACAGCTTCTTTCAACAATGATATTCGTAATTGTTTCTACAAAATACTGCAAACAGTAAAAATTTCCCGTTACAAGTAAAAAATTGAAAGAACTAAAACAGGGATGTATTTATAAGTTGTAAGATGCTTCTAAAATGGAAATCCGTTCCACAAACCTTCGGTTAAAAGCATACTTCAAATATTTAAAAAATCTTTCTCAAAGTAAACTAATTTACAGCAATCATGTTAGAGTTAAATTGAAGCACAACTCGGAGCCTAACGTATCAGAGAATGCTTGTAATAGTAGAGATCTTGTAACTTTTTAGTGTAAAATAATTATGGATGCAAGTCTTAACTAACAATTTTACATTCAATATATTGGAATTGTTTCTTTTAAGTTGCACAAAAATCTATTTTTTTTCCGGAAATCAAATGTACACTGGTCCAAAAAAAATTGAATGAATATTGTTAAAACAAAACTGATTCAACTAATGCATGAAAACTCGTTAATACAAAATGAAATTAAACCTGCCATGATTCTAGATTATATCAGAGTTTTAGTCAAAGCGCACAGAGCAAACATATAATAATTATTTGAACGAAATAATAATATATTCAGCATTTATAATTTAACGGCAAATCAAAATTTACCAGTCATCAGAAATGTTATTCCATTGTAATAGAATAATTTAAATTCAAATTTAGAACTATTACTGGCTCTCTAGTGAGTTGCTAGAAAACAAAAGTGAGAATGCGAGGGCTTTCTATGTGACAATAATAGCTTATCATCTTAGATATATAGATAAAAAGTAATGTCCAGTACTTGTTCCTAAAATTCTAGACAATCTTAATGAAACTTTTATAGGATGTTTCGAGAACAAAAGAGACGGTTTATTTCCTAATATTTTTTTTTAAGTTTATTACTTAAATCTTACTAATATTATAAATGCGAATGTTTGGATGGATGTTTGTTAGAAGGTATTTCAGAACGGGTGCATGGATCTCGCTAAAATTTGGCATAGATATAGAATAGTCTGGAAGAACACATTAGCACATAATTAAGTTTTTTTTAATCTCGCGCGAAGAGAAAATTTTTCATTGTATTTGTATTGAACAGTCTCCGAAAGTACTGCACCAATTGGAAAAATTCTTTCACTATTGGGTGGCTACACTATCGCTGGGTGACATGGCTATATTTACTATCAGATTTTTTTATTCCGCGCGGACTTTGTCGTGGGCAACTGCTAGTTTTCAAAATCACTTGGTTTTTATAGTGTGAGAGACATTATTTTGATTATTTTGTCTTTGGACATTATTGAAACAGCTAGTTAAAAAATTGTTTCGATGACAGATGTAGAAAAAGTGTATTAGAAGTTATTTTGTAATAGTCTAAATAACTTTCTGCATGCGTAATATTGTACAATATTAATAATGCCTTCGGGCGAAAGTTTGCCGCGCGGCTGACCTCTCAGTAAAAGTAATAAAAAAATAAACAGTGAAATTTATTCCGAATCTTGTTTATATTGAACATGATATAAATTTTATATGTTATATCATTAACGTCAACATTAAATATATTTACACGGGAGACAAATTACAAAATTTATTAATACATATTATAATCGAAAATTTCTACTTATGAAAACCAGAATTTTCAATAAATAAAAAGAGCAAATTTACATTCTGATATTGATACAGATATTATCCAATTTATTTTCGGTAACCGGTTTATTAAAAGATCTTTTAATATAATAAAACCTAAGCACTTGTAATTAACATTTTTTATACATTTCGTACAGAGCTCTGTCGTAGGCAGTGGAATAGTTTAGGTTATATCAGGTTCAATTTAAAAGATCTGTAGAAAATTAAGAATTTTCTTTTTTTTAGCCAAGACAAAAGAGTTAATCCACATAATTAAATTTTTACAATTTATAAGCATGTAATATGTTTCATGATATAGAAATTTTTGTGAAAACAAGATACCGTGTTCCACCGCACGTTATTATTTCTACCATCAGGTGAACGTCCTGGCCATTAAATTGTTCTCTAAATAAATAAAAAGAAAACAATACGTCCAACCACAATTGGTCATCGTAAAAATCAAAAATAGTCCTAATACTCGAATATTAAGATAATATCTGCAATTCGAATCCCGAACTCACGACTCAGCAAGCAAGGGCACTGACCGCTGGATCACGCGGCCAACAACAAAACACTAAAATAAACGAAAAGATCTAAGATACCTAAAGTAGGGTATTCTCTGGGTAGATACTAATCATTTACTCGTACGTGCTTTACAAGATTAGCGTCGCTATGGTAAAAGATTGAGACGCACATATTGTGAGTACAGATTTGTATTTGATAAAGAGAAACCCGGAAACATTTCGATCGGTGACGCGCGATTTCACACAGTGTAGGAATTCGCACGTGAAGGAATTTATATATACTCAAAGATCTGGATCATTTTGTATCATTCATAAATAAACACTACCCATATGTCATATATGACAATTGTACGAATAATTCAAAATTTAAAAACAAAATAAACACAATAAGTTATTTTGGACACCAGTCAAAAAGCGTCTGCCATCGCCGTCGACAACAACGCTGGCCCAGTGCGGGTGGGTTGACTTCACACAAACCTTTGAATTTATTTGAAAATATGTGCATCAAAATGTTTCCTTTACCGTAAGTACATCTGATAAACATACATATGAAATTCGATCAAACTTGGACGTATAGATTTAATTCCGGTCCGCTAAAACTCTTAACAACTCTTAACTGCGCCAACAACGCTCTATGTTTTGGTCATATTTCTTATATAATAAGTAAATCCATAATAAAATGTAGTTCCAAAGAAACGGTTAGATTATGAGTCGGTTATAAAAACAGTTGTTCGGATGGCGAGCGGCTAGGAAGAGTCGAGCCGGTTGTAATAAGTACTCGCCGCGTCGCCTTCTAACATTGTAAATAACTAAGTTTATATCATCTACCGTAATATGCAGGCTTGGTGAGTTTCTTGTGCGAGATATCATTACTCAATGACATACAACTATTTATCAATCAAAATTGCTCATGTGTATTAAAAGGAAGTTAATGTAGGAAATTCTATGTATTAGTCGTACAATTCTTATGGTTCATTAAATCGATATGCTTAAGAAGTCCTGTGATTTTATCTCAAAAGAGGCAATTTTTACGGATTCCATTATGTTCTTTGTTTACGGATCGGATAAAATTAAAGGTGTTCTCTATGGACCTTAGTGAAATAAAAAAATACGTTATATTATTGCTTTTCCCCCTTGTTGATATCGTAAAGAATTAACATCCCTCCTCGACCCGACTCGGGCAAGATGACAAAAAAAAGAAAAATAAAATACAGTGTGAATTCAACAGTTAAGTAGCTTTTAAAATCGGCTGAATAGTTCAATGTATCAGCAACATATAAACAGAAATTGAAATACATTGAACGAAAAAGGGATAACGAATTTGAGTAGTGATAATATTGCACCAAAATATTAACAAAAAACATCTGCGTAGTATTTATTTGAGGCGATCTGGAATATTTTCATCGAAAATATGGTATTATAATTTTCAATCTCTGAAATGAGTTAATCTTCTTTTGTTTACGAATACTGTTTTTTTATTTTATTATTTGATATGAGTCGAATGATTCTCTTATTTTAATTATCATTACTAGGCACATTAGACTTAATATAATTCCATAAAAGAGAGTTAAAATCAAACAAGTTAAGACGTTATTATTTCATCTCACAAAAAATATGGATTTCACTGCTATAAATGTACGCAAAGAAATTGTCATACCTTTAATGTTTTTGGCAATACAATGTTAACAGTATATGTTTTATATAGAACAAATCTTACTAATATTATAAATGCGAATGTATGGATGGGTGTTAGAAGGTATTTCCAGAACCTGCATGGATCTCGCAGAAATTTGGCATATAACATAGCCTAGAACACATAGGATACTAATATTTTTTAAATTTCGCGCGGACGGAGTCGCGGGCGACAGCTAGTACAATGTTAACAAAATAAGAGTGAATTTGAAAAGCTAACAAGAACTGTACTTTCTTATATCAGGTACAGAATTTCAAACAACACAACCGAAATCTAATTTTTTTTTTAATATTTAAAATGTTATTTATTTTTAAAAAATTGCAATACAAAAACTTTAAACAATCAGTACATGGGTAAATTGTGAGTTACAATTATTTAAGTTGCAGATCGAAATTTGCTTATTGATACGTTTTGATTAAACCGTCGCGCATCAGTAAACAGAAATGCGTCTAATGAGTGTGTCAGATAGCGGTATGCACTTTTTTCCCTTTCCATGGCCGATTCCATTTTACTCTGAGCAAAGATTCGAACGATGAACGACACCGTGAGTTTTCACTACCGATAAAGTTGTATAAAAACACAACATCTCAGTTTTTTCAAAGAGACTGATAGAAATGACAATTTGTTTTTAATTGAATGTTTGGGCAGTGTAAACCCACGGCTATAGTGACAAATAAGTCAAATAAAACGAGATCGGTTTGATAAAATACGGACAATTGGTTACATACATTTTTTATTGTTACTAGTATAATAAATACGAAAGTTTGAATAGATATTTGTTATCGCGTAACACCAAAACAGTTGAACGGATCAGGATGAAATGAAAGGGGATAAATTACTGTCTGATATAGCGTATAGTTTTACTAATTAAGTTTCTTAATCCGGACGATGTCGCGAGCGACAGCTAGTTAGAAGGAAACGAGACCTATCCCACAATGTTTACAGTTTGGTGGCACATTTTACTAAGAAATTACTCTTTCAGGTTTGCATAGTAATTTCAATTTATTTCTAGGTGAGTTTATTTGTCGTAAAAAGCCTATCTAATACAAAAAAAAGTTTTTATTCGACTGCAATTTGGTGATATTTCTAACGCCACCTGTCAGAAAACCAATAAGACATGTATTTCCATATAAAAAATCCAAACAATTTTTTTATATTTCTTTTTTTTATATCATAAGGTGGCAAACGAGCAAACTGCTACCTGGATTCGCCGCAATAGCGAGGCGACCTTTGCCCATAGACATCCGCAAACGCCTACCTTTAACTAACGGAGAAGAGGACGCACAGAAAAAGGATATTTCTCCTTCCTATGCGTCCCCTCTTCCGCCAAATCCACTTCTCCTTCCCACCCTTCCCTTTTAAGAAAAGGATGGGAAGGGAAAGAGGACTAAACTTAGGCCTCCGGTACCACACTCATCAGACGAAACGCGGAATTGCTTCCACTTCACGCCTGTCTTCTGTGTGGTTGTGGTATTTCACCGGTCGACCCGGCCAATTCGTGCACCCAACAAATATTGTTGTTGCGGGATCTACCACTGTTGCAATTTCGAGTTGAAAATTATGACAAGACAGGTATTCCTAGTTATAGTATGTTGTATTTAAATTTAATGCAAACTAATAAATTAGGCATTAATTAGAAAGTAAAAGTTTAAAAGGATTACGTAGGAAAAATGTTGTTTACTTTTAATTCTAAGCAATGTTGTAAGATTGCGGGCGATATAAAAAGTAGCTCGCAAGTGAACACCTAAAAAGGGAGATGGCATCTTTCATCTAACTGTACCTGTTGCTATCACAACCAACTTTCAGAACCGCATTTTGTACATGTAAATAAAAATTCCTTTGTTTATAATGCTTTATATATATAAAAATGAATTGCTGTTCGTTAGTCTCACTAAAACTCGAGAACGGCTGAACGGATTTATCTTATCTTAGTCTTGAAATGTTCGTGGAGGTCTAGAGAAGGTTTAAAAGGCGAGAAAAAATTCATACCGCTATTAAGTTTTTTTCCTGCGCGCGGACGGAGTCGCGGGCGACAGCTAGTCCTTTATAGACAGTGTTACTGTTTAATCCCCTACATCTAACTAATATTATAAATTTGAAAGTTTGAATGGATGTATGGATAGATGTTTATTACTAGGACACTCTACAATTACCAAACGGATGTCAAAAAATTCGAAAATAAACAGACTGGAATACGGGATGGTTAAACATTTTATTCGGAATTAAACACATAAAGATCAGAAAAAATATACGGTTCCAGTGGAAGAGTTGTTTTAATTTTCATTAATTAATCCAATATCTTTGCAACGAAATATTCAAACGTAATTACAACGTTATGAATTTAATTAATTTTGTAATTGATTACATATAATTTAATTCCGGCCTATATAATAAATTATAGGAGAACCATGTCGTGTAAGTCATGAGACTGAGTAAAGACAATAGAGTCAAAGCCTATCAATGGTTTAAGTTATATATTCTCATAACCACCATATTATCGTGATGCAGCTGTGAGAACCTTTTTAGATCTGTGAAATTATAAACATTTCAAAAACGCATTCATTTACCAAAGTAACCGTTACTATTATTGCTCGCCTTCATTTATTTTAGTCTCTATACAACGTATATGTTAAACCTGTACATTTATCTACTACTCTAACAAAGAATACATATTAAATTCGTTTAAAATAGTCATCAAGCGTTTTTGGGATTGGGTTCCGAATTTTTACTTTCACACCCTCAAACATAGGTGGATTTCATCACCCCCACTGTTTTTTGTACACCCGCGATCGTACGTCCAACGTACGCGGTTAATAACCTGTCCTGATTGATTTCAAATATGTATATTGTCTGTACGTTCGTTTATCTGATTTATTATAAATAAATGAGGTTATGGAAGCGTAATTAAATCCAATCAGCACAAACAAACGGGAATCGAATCTGCATTTATTACCAACGTTGCCTTTCTGCCGCAAATTAACGTTATTGCATACCGCCAGTATTATCCGATCTCTTCACAATCTCAGTAACGCGACCACCGGGTTCTTATTTACTTTGCGGTCGGCAATCACTATGAGGCGACGAAAGTTACCTACATGTCTCGGGCACGTATCACTTGTGGGACAATTTTCCCCGGCTCAACGCAGGTCGTGCTTCATTCAAGGCATTGGCCAGCGTGAATTGAATGCAAAGCTTGCCCGCTAGCCGGACGTGTGCGAATTCAAATCGACCATTTAGCGAACGTTATTCGCGTGCCGCTCGCACGTGTCTAGAACCGTTCAGGACTAATAACGAACATCTCATTAAAATAAATTATTTAGAAATAAGGATTACCTGGATACGCAAGAAGGGTTTTATGTTGATTTGATTCATTAAACGCACGGTTTCCAGTGAAACAATTCTTTTATTTTTATTTTTAATTCGGGAATGGAAAAGCACGGTCAATAATAAAATGGGAATTATTTTAAAAACTTTCATTTGATTTTGTTGTCTTTGCAATAGCATGCAAGACAAGGGACAAATATATCTATCAAGTAAACATTAACTTTATTAAAGACGTTGATTATTGTCAAATTTCGAATTATTGTTAGACTTGCATAACTCTATTTTACGATGACCTGCATATAAGACTAAGTAATAGGTGAAAGTTGAAGAAATGATTGAAGTCTCGTCACTCGGTCTGATAATCTTAAAGCGTATTGTAAGTAACAGAACAGCGGCCGGCCAACGATAAAGAATAGGCGGCGTTGAAACAGCCTTTTCATTTTACTAAATGAGATAGGAGCGGAATTCACTCCTACTGCAGGCACCGTTGAAATTGAATAAGTCATCGATGTTGCATCGAGGGTTACAAAGCTTGCCCATTGTGGTCGACGTCTTTGTCCGACTATAAAGCATTCATGGTGCGTAATGACCGGACCTACTACTCATTAATTGTCACTTATCGGACGATTAGAAAACACTGTTGACCTTTACGATTGACATGACAGTAAAATTGGTATAATGCTCTAAGTGTGAAAGTTCTTCAAATCTCAATAGAGCATAACGTGATAATGATCCCTGTAAGACAGGAAACCCATTATTCCGTAATTTGCATTCGATACCTAATATTTAATTTCTTAACATTCAGTAAATTACAAATCACCATATCTCGTTTGATTCAGCAATTAATGTAAGTTGAAAATCATCAGAAAAACTGCAGATTAACACGTAGAACATGCAACGGACAAAGAAAATGTTATAATTTAAGCTTAAAAAGAAGTAATTCAAAGAAAGGGTTAAAACATAAACCATAAGTAAGTTTTGGTAAAGAGGTTCATTTCCATATTCTATTTCCGGAACGCTTGATTCGGGAAATAGAAAACGGATTCTTAAATGTTTGGTACGGTTTATTCACTACTTTATTCTCGGGGCAAATATTCTTACATACAAACATGTTGTCTAAATCGTAACAGCAAGATTGCAGAAAGATTTGAATTCTAGAATTATTTTTTAATAAATTTCAATTAATTATTTAAGCATAAAAAAGTTCGACATAACTATTAGGTATGCACGTAAATAAATAAAATATCTGTGTATTTAATAACAGTAACATAGTAAATAAACGTCTCTTGTCGGATCTAATATCGCAGTAGACACTACATGCAATTAAATCAAGCATTGCGCTTCCATAATAATTTCATGCAAATTGGCTTAAGTTGCATATGTCCTGTCAGATTATGACGTAAGTACCTTCAAGAATGTTAAGTGTACTTAGACCCTTCGTACGCAAATCAACATAAATCTTCGCAAAACAACTAATATTGTATGGTTGCGTCGCGAGTATCGCGTCGCGCGAATCCGAAGGCGGTAGTCACGTATTTATGACACTCGCCCTACAAACCTCTCACCTTCGGCACACAATACTACCGTACAACAAATCAAATCACGAATGGCATGTAGAGAGCTATACCAAGTCTTGGCAGAATTTAATCGTAACGTATTAATTCACCAAAGTTACGGCAAGAAATGTTTTGTACTTTGGGTGGTCTAAATTGAAATCTCTATCTTGACATGTACGAATGACTTATATGTGATAAGTTATTTAGAAGATTTAAAGCTTTTCACAAATATAAAGCATTCTTTTATCCTAAAAATTACAGGAAAAAAGATGGTTTTTATTGATGGCAATGGCGTTTATTTCCTGTCAAGTGAGCAGATGTTTATAGGTTTCCTTTTGTCGTACAATTATATATAAACAGTGAAGAGTTTCATAAAAAACATTGTCACTTACTTTAAAAACATAAATAAACTGTAACAATTACAAAGTAATTTCGTATACCAACAAGAAAGAGACGTCGTAAAAGTTCTTAGATACAATTAAATACTCCGCCATAAAAAAACAAAGGCGCAGAAAACGTACGAGCACTTAACAGTAAAATGCAATGCTTCTAAGATGGCGGGATGGCAAAAATGCATCTGCTCATATTTTCAAACATGCGACGAAAAAAGTTACATGTCTTAGGAAATCTCTTAAGAGATAAAACTCTACGTCGGAAGGGACTCTTTGCTGTGATGTAGTGGTGTGATAATATACCGTTAGATGTGAAATTCCGTACAATACAAGCATTAAATGACATCGTCGATGGGCTATTTGAATTGTTATTGTGCCGGGAGCGAAGGGCTTGATAAATAAATGAAAAAGACACAAAAACCATCAGACTGTGACCTAGTCGGTATCTAATAGAAATAAAAACTACTGTTTTAGCTTTTTTTCACAACTACGTGTCCGTTCCGTGTTGAGATAACAGTGTAACTGAGTAAAAAGACGTAAAGTTTCATAATAAAAAGGCAGTACTAACACCTTCTTTTCCCGTTTGGCAGTGAAATTGATCAATGAAAAAAAAATCCGATTTAATACGGTCGTACAAAGAATGCATTTCTCAGTCATGTACTGTAATTAATATAATAGTTCAGTAAAGAAGAATATGGTTACCTTTCACTACTTTTCATTTTATTAAATTGCACAGTTTCAATATAAATAAGGTACAAAACATAACGTAAAGTAAACAACTATGCAGATACAACATAGTAAATTTATAGTGAAGTCAACTATCCGTAGCGTATTACGGCGCCGCAACAAAAGTGGTTAGGAAGGCTCCAACGACCGTATGACACTAATGTGACGTCGATCAGTGGTAACTGCAAGTCGACTGAATTTTACCCAGAACTTATTTAAATCTACTTTACACAGCCACACTTCTACTCTATTCTAATCTCATAAACTATATAGACATTATCTTATTAAGTAATAAGTTTTTTTTAAATACTATTTTTATACTCTACGTAAAAAAACAAATATTAGTTAGTAACTATTTTTTAATTTCAATTTAAAAATTTGAGCGGGGAAAAGCAAAAAATAAGAAATTTGAAAGATGAAGTGATATTCAAACGTTTCTTCCAAGATGTGGAATGTCTTACTATATCTTGCTAACATTAGAAATGCGAATGTTTAGATGAATGGATGGATGGATGGGATGGATGGGATGGATGGATGATTAATAATGAAATTAGGCACAGATTTGAACATGGTCTGGAAAAACACATAGGCTACTTAACTATAACGTTTTTTTTAATTCCGCGCGGACAAATTCGCGTGCGACAGCTAGTATCTAATATACACTTTTGATAATTTAGTCTTCAAAAGTGTAATCAATGCCTTATGTTCATTTGAGTAATCTAAAATCTAATAGCGATAATAATTATAGTCTGAGAGCCATGAGAACGGATGTTTGATAAGATTTGTGTAAAAGGTTAATAAAGATTGTAACATCAAAGTTACAATTAACAGAATAAGTAACTGTAGATTATATTATTTATAAGATTATTACCAATAGTAAACTTATAATTCTATATCTAAAATCATTACAGTTCTTAAGATATTACATAAAGATTGTTAAGAATGATTTAAATGTAAATTAGATGTCTTAGCTAAATCGAATGAATAAAACGACAACTGAAGCAAATCAAGCTAGAAGTAAAACATGAAATCGCTGAAATAAAACCGTCCAAGTAAATAACTATTACTTGAAAAACACCGTTCACTTTTCACACTCCCACAACATTTAGTATAGTAATTCTAAATCTCAAAGCCTGTTTACTAACAATGTAAGAAATGACAAATCTAGAACATCATTAGTGTTACACAGAATTCCTAGGTTAAAGGTTGAAGCATGGTACCTAAAGGCAGTTCAGGTATGGTCGGAATCAATTTGACGCAGAATCTAAAGTAACGATGTCAGGAGGTTATAGTAATCCAAGAGATCCGTCGCCGGCCCCGTTATTCGCGGTTCACGCGGCACCGTGAGATTATACTAACCTATCACTGACACTGGTGACTTTATATGAACATAAATAAGTAGAAAATAAGCCTTTAAAATTGTAATATTATTTGTATAACTATGGAGAGAACATTACTTGTGATAGAGCCCTATATGCAGCTAGCGTTATTATAGCGAGATTAGCCGTTGTTATTCTCATAATCTTTAGTTTAAGATCTTATACACTATCTTTACCATAATTAAAAAAGAGGGAAACATTTGTAATTTAAACGTACATGTACATAAGAGAGATTGAAAAATTGTTATCAATTTTGTCTATAAAGACTGGGACGAATACATCATTTAAATACGATAGGCTTAAGCTAAATTTAAAAGCAGGGACACAAACTACTCAGGCATAGTAACTAAGTTTATATTAAAACAATAAAATATTTCAACAATATATTTTCAATGTACGCTACATCGTATCTTCCGCTACAAATCGCGGCTTGTCTTGTAACAGACGTTAATGGCGATCGGGCCGCCAGCTGACACGAGTGTGGGTATACCATAACTGCGACATTGGAACAATATTTCAAACTGGATTAAACGTAGATATGAAATGCTATTTATCAAATGAATACGTATTAAGTAATAAATAAACTCTCAATTTATAAATTCTTTCGATTTAACTACAGTTAAAACGTATGCTTTTGATTTACGATATCATAACACTATTAGTTTTTTGTAATAACTACATTTGTCGACATCGCATTACGAAAATTTATTTTAATAATGTTCGCTAACGTAACATTAACTTCTATTGCAAAAAAAAACAGAAGTGACTTTTTTCAACAACGAAATACTTTTAAATTAACAGATTAAATAAAGTGTTAACGATAATCGTCATCGGCTTAGTTTGACGCTATTGCGGTTTGCTTCAAATTTGAAGTGGAAATGGTCTCATTGACACGCTCTGTAGACCCTTCTCAGTTAAACCACAAGCGAAGATCCGTCGACTTTATGAATACCGATTGCTCTGAAAATCGATATCTCTCAATTCCGTTACATTTCAACAAATCACTTAACGGTCAATTTTCACACTATAATGTTATACATAAACTGCGGTGATTGCGGATATATTAAGATAATAGGGATAATTTCCACGTGTTCCTCCAATTTTAAAATGTTATCTTGAACATTCTATTATGCCATAAAATTATTCCTTCATCATAATATTGAACACAAAGCTGCGACTTAACATGATTGGAGTTGTTTTAACATTTAAAAAGAAACAAAATATTTTAGATATTAAGACTATGTTTGTGTATAAAAATATTATTTATTGTATCGTTTAGGATAACTAATAAATAACTCGCTTACGTCCCTTGTGTATTGTAGAAGGCAAAGCGGATAGCATTTACGTGCATTTCTCTACACTAAGCTTTATAACCCGCCTACGATGTGATAACATTGGCAATAATCCAACTGTTTTACGAAGATAACTTACGTTATACAATGAACTAAATTTTCAGTAAATACGTTACGTGGGTGCATTTTTAGAATAAACTGCAACTGATCATTCACTTACTTGTTGAATTTAAACTCACTGTAAAATATCAGTTAAAAACATAATTTTAATAATGTAGTCCTTATTAATCAGTTCGCTATTAATTTGTTAAAATGGAAATCAATCGTCCCATGTATATAGATGTAACTTCTAAACAGTTACACTTATTTATCTAATTCTTTGTTTCTTGTATTGGTTATAAATTCAGGTTATAAATCAAAAAATTGTTAAAATCAGTTAATAATAAATAGCTTGAACATTTATTTGCTATTATTATCAATTATACGCGAAGAGAACTTCCAAAAATTACCACAAAAAAATAATAATAAAAGAATTGCTACGAAGCCATACAACAGCTAAGAATAATAATCAAATAAGAATCCTTAACTGAGAAGTATATAAAAATATGTAAGGGTTGAGGAAATTGGACACCTCGCTGTCTGAATACACTCGTTGGGGTCACGAGTGTAGGCGAGTTCTTTTTTTTTATTTGGGAAACAATATAAGGACTGACAAAATTTAATTTACAGATCCTAGTTATTCTGTCAAGCATTTAGATAAAAAAATCACTGATGAATGCGGTTAAGAGACTAGATTTGCTTTACAAGTTTTTCTTTTAATTTTCTAAACTATTATAGTAAAAGACTAAAGATTTCTATTTTTGTACGTTTGTCTGTACTGATATAAAGAGAAAAGATTTGATTGTTTTCATTCAATAATCTCCGAAACTATAGAACCGATTTGAAAATTATTTTCACTATTCCCGGTTGACATAGGCTATATTTGTTAATTCATTTTTTTAATTCCGCGCGGATGAAGCTTCCGGTGACAGCTAGTAAGAAATAAACATAAAAACTACTACTAAGCTACATTCCTAAATAACATAGGTTATAATTAATATTTTAATAAAGCGTTTTAAAATAATGTTCATCCATTTGCTAAGTTGCATATTTTTGTTAATACTGGAATTAGAAATAGAAAAAGCAATCAGGAAAACAAAATCCAATAGAACATTTATCCAACAATATATCGAATGTAAATTGTATACCACTTCATGAATATCAATGTGGCGTCACGTAATTACACAACATATTGCCTAAACGCATTGACTTAGTAATGTAACATTGGCAGAAAATACGATTTGTTAATTAAAAAAAACAAAAAAAAAACATTGACACACCAGGGTAGAATACGAACTAAATGACATCTAACCGTGGTTTTCTGATCCCATAATCTCCGTTTAAAACATTGCTATATCTGTCGTCAAGATCGGTGCCGTCGCATCGCTCAAAGACACATATCTTGCTAATATTATAAACTAGCTTTTACCCGCGAATCCGTCCGCGCGGAATAAAAAATAGAAAACGGGGTAAAAATTATCCTATGTCCGTTTCCTGGTTCTAAGCTACCTGCCCACCAATTTTCAGTCAAATCGATTCAGCCGTTCTTGTGTTATAAATAGTGTAACTAACACGACTTTCTTTTATATATATAGATGCGAAAGTTTAGATGGATGGATGGATGTTTGTTAGATGGTATCTCCAGAACGGTTCAACAGATAATGTCATGGAAGAACGCATAGGCGACTTTTTAACTTCTAGCTACTTTGTTAATTTTTCTTTTAATCCATGTGGGCGGAGTCGCGGGTGACAGCTGGTGTATACATAAAAAAAAAGTAATAATATGTTCCCAAGTCAGTCATGTAAAAAGTGTTATGTTTCCACAACATTAAGGAAATGTTACGCGAACAAGAATAAACATTTTCTATGAAGAAATGTGTTCAATTAACGCAGTGAATTTGTTGAATATTCAAGAACTCGTGGGAATACTATTAGACAACAGTAGGATACAATATGAAATTTCGTTATGAAGAAAATTACTTCCTGTATTACATAATCATTATTTCTGTCTGATTTTCTCATTACTATATTCAAATGTTATGTGTGAATTATTAAGCCAAAGAAACTGCTACCATTATTTTTTTTAACACATTGTATGCCTCCAATTTGCCTGGGGACGAAAAATTTTTAGTGGTGTGGAACGTGTTAACTTAATCAATAGAGTAAACGCTTTTAACGAGTTAGATGAAGCTGAAAATACGCAAACATTCTTTTTTAAGTATGAGCCTCACATTTAAAACATATGTTGTATTTGTGAACTAGTGAAAACTAGTGTAAACTAGTGAATTTCACTTATTTTTTTCGGTTTGAGGTCCTCGGTTTGGTTTTTTCAGATTTTTATTTGAAACTTATTAATAGTTATGTAATTTAACTATCAATGGAATATTAAAATCATAACTTTCGCCTCTGAGAAGAAAACTGGATGTATCGTAGGGTTCGCGGTTAGTCGGACGCATGTAGACCGTATCGGAAAGAGCTGCCGACAAAACGGTGCGTCACGCCCAACTAAGCCGAGACCAAGATAAAAATAATGGAAAACTATTATATTGTATAGCTACTGTTCAAGATTATTACAAATCACTGAACCTTACAAATTAACGGTCGTTCCTCCACAGAGATAGGAAATTAACATTTTAAATGATAATATCGCTAGTACTATAATGTTTAATCGAGGATAATCTGTACCTAAACATTCAAAAAGACTCAACTAGAATCCAGTTCTCAAATAACAAAATAAGTGTATTATTTTTAGGCAGTGCAATATGGTTTTGCCCATCACATTTAACATATATCGGCCTTAGTGACAGAAGACAACGGTGGCGTGAAAATTTAAATGAGAAATTTGTATTCTACTCGTATATTTGTATCTTACTAATATTATAAACGCGAAAGTTTAGATGGATGGGTGGATGTTTGTTTAAAGGTATCTCCGTAACAGCTCAACGAATCTTGATGAAATTTGGCAGATGTAGAATATGGACTGGAAGAACGGAAAGGCGCGAGCGACAGCTAGTTTTGATATAGTTATTGAAAGTGGAAATCTGAAAGTTATCAATGTTACACAAATAAACTTAAGCTTAAACATTAAGATCTAAACATGTACATGTGAAAACTCTCTTCACAATGATGAGGAGAATTTCGACAAAGTAAGATGGTGAAGATGTAACGCTGAGAGTACACGCGGAAAGCAGTACACTGGGGTGCTACTAACCTACAACCAGCAGCACACATTCCTGTTACGTACGACAATAGCACGATCGAATGATGGGAATTTAATATTTTTTTACTTATGAAAACCTCGGCAACGTCAAACTTCTATTCAGAGACGACTCATTTCAATATACCTTAGTTATTATCAATATTGTAATCCGACATTTGTCGTAATTGTGGCAATTGTAATATTTATTTGCAGTAAAAAGCAACGACAATCAAACCTGTTTTAAATTGTAAAAAAAATTGCATCAGTGTAAAGGCCGAGATATACTTGTTGCTTGAAGAATGATTTCAGCCAAGAATATGGAATAAAGATAAACGTACATATGGATATCACACACTCCAGTGGGTTATGCAGGTTTTTTGTCAAGTACGAGTATATCTTTACATTGATCACCAGTATAAAGTCCTTATGTTGTATAATTAGCTGTAATAAAAATTACCTTCAGATGGTTAAATTTTTTACCATTAACCATTCCATTAGGATAAGCAAAAAGTGGTCACAATAAAAACGCTGGTAAAGGTTGAGTAGACTAAATACAGAAGCGCATGAGTTCCCACATTCACCTTTCGAACTAATTAAACTTTTTTATTAGATGTATACACATTACATGGCCTTTATAAAGGAGTTTACTCATTGAATCAGTTAATAATGAACTGTCCATTGATATAATTTGTAAACGAAAGTTTATAGGATATAAAGTTGAAAGTATATTGTTCCGGGTGGTTTGTTCCAATGTATTTATAAAATGACATACATTATTATGTTATGTTTAGCTTTCTCGTTGGTTTGCTTAAATAATTTTATATTTATCACTATAAGCTAATATATAGATAAATGGTAAAATATTATGGTTTTATAATAATACATATAAAATGCTCTTTTTTTCTTTTTTGTAATTAAAAGGGTGAGCTGCTGGCTATTGTTAAAGGACTGTATTTGCGATGGTTGAATCTTTTACTTCTCCAGAATAGCGAGCCATAGTCGTGATGTACGCGAGATAACTGGCGTAGGCAAAACTGGTTTATTTGCTCCGTTCGCTTTCCGCAAATCCTTTCGTTTCAGTATATCTATAAAGTTGAATAAATCAATTTTATGTAATAAAATAAGAATATAAAATTTGATTATCAAATAATCCGTGCAAAGATCGAAAATATTCTCATTTCGTTCACGATCAAAATATACCTGCAGTTACTGATACATTGTGAAAATAAACGTGAAAAAACCTTGTAACTTTTAACGTGTATAAATCAAGGTGATTTAATTTTACCAGTTTTTCTATAACTGTAGCATTAAATTACTAAAATGTGTTGTATTTGATGAAATTAAATCGCACGTTAGTAAAACTGTGATGGTATGTGGCAAGTAGGGCACATTCCGACGTGTCATCTCACAGTAAAGTAGGCTAAACGGACTCACTGTTATTTTAAAAAGAAAGCATTTTTTTAAAACGCCGGACCGCATTTAATGTACGTGCTCTAAACGTTTATAGAAACATTCAGCATTAAAGTCTTTTTATTTAATTCTTACGAGACATGTATCGAATTTATAATTAAAAATGTATAACCCTGAAAAATATGAATTTTAGAACCTTTTATGCGGGTTAAATTGGAAAGCAAGAACATTTCGACTATATTAAATGTTAACAATCAACTGTTGAACATAAAATGTATGCGAGATCTTAAGAGTCTTTATTACCGAGACCATAATTTCTTAGACATTGTTAACAAGGAGTATAACATATATTGATGGCAAAGCAAAGCTGTTTACTACCATTGAAATTTCGCACCCTATTAAAACATGTTTGATGTTTGTTACACAGTTTTTGTGTACAAAATTTTATTATCAGATGAAAAGAGTTACATCTCTCAAGTTATGTGAAGAGATGTAACTATTTTCTTCAGATGGTTCGAAATATGAAAGTGCAACAGAGCCCTTTACGTGACTGCGGGTCTGGTGTTGTGATTTACGGTACGCCGAGACTCTGGTATTCCGATCCGCACGATTGCTTATTATCCGTGCTTAGAAACCAGTTTCGTCTTTACAGGATCGTGTGGCCGGGGCGGAAGACTCAGTTAATGACTGTTCGGTCTTCCAGACAACGATTACTCTTCGTAATGAAAATCTTAAACATATCTCAGGATAGCTAGTGAAAAAAATCACTTTATAGCATTGAACATTTTACCGAAAGAACTATGTAATAGGAGTAGGATAAATGGCTATAAATTCGAATTACTAAATAAAAGTAAAATGTATACAGAGCCAATTAGATGTTATTTGTATTTTAAGGATTGACGGTAAATCGTTGAAAATACGTAATTCGTTGTTACTCTCTTAGTTAGCTCCTTCTTAATTAATTATATCGTGCATTTGCACACCCTTTTCAAGCTATTTGGATTCTGCACTAGGAAAGAACTTCGGGTCCATTAGCGTATAAAATTGTATAGTATCTTTGCTAAGATAATTCGTTAGGCAAACTATTTAAATGTTTGTTTAGGAACAATGGAAGCGTGTAAGGCATTATCAGGGAACATGGGGCCAGTTGAGCGTTTTTACCGGCATTGTAAGTCACGGATATAAAGGAGTTAGCAACGCGTCGTCTGCAAAGTATTGGTAGATGTTATATGCGGCAATAAATTCTATTAAGAGAATAGTTATCGCTGGCCGAGGCGGCGCACTCTCGTAGGCCGCGTCCGCACTTATCGCTTTGTTCAATCTGTTTACGAGACGCGAAAACTCTTTGTTGTTTTACACTTTTTCTAACAAGGATTTATGCAATTTTGTTGCAATTTCTTGCATAAAATTAATAAAGTATTTTCATTTTATGTCGTAACAATATTTAAAAAAATCATGTTCTCTTATAATTTAATTCACTCCTCTCTGTTTTTATTACTTTTATGTGGGGTTTTTGGCGACACACCAAATTTTTGTCCTCGAAATTGATAATTTTCCCAGTGCAGCATACATATTTATTGCTTTTCAATATATTGAACCAGATAATTACAAGTACGACGGCACCTTCATGGAATAACGTAAATGTTTATAGTTTTGTTTTGCAAAATTTACGTTTCAAATATACGATACCGTATTTGGGAGCCGTTGTAATATTGCAATATATTCTTCGCACCGATCAGCGGTTGTCAAATATTTTACTTCACATTTATTCCGTATTCCTTTACCGGATATCAGCATCTTCTCAGAGTTAAATTCGCGAGTTCAGCATACATGGAATCCTGTCTCACGATACTGTAGTCAGCGCAACATCTCGATAGGCGATACGCGAACAAAACACGTATCTCGTGAATAGCTTAAACGATCCAACAAAGGAACGACAAAGGAACGCTGTGGAAACATTCAAATAACCTTTGCATACATTTCGAAATTTTACACTTGCATATTAAAGCTTCTGAGAAATAAATAATAGTACGAAACATTTCTCCCGTGGAAATTAAACCTTTGAGCTTTATTTTTATTTTCACGGAACGTTTTCATAAAAGTTTAATATAACATTGATTGAATATTTATTGAACATTGTAAGTGTCTTTCATTCCTAATACACATTTTAAAAAAAAACTTGACCAATAACTACAATCTTAACCACTAGTAGCTATGTAACATTATGTAATCGTACCATGTAAAATATTTATTATACTACGAGATCAAAGGTAAAGTAAATAACGAAAGATTTCTGTCATTTTGTGGTACGTGTGTGTCATATACGAAAAGCATTACTTTGGAATTCTCCCATGGTAGTTAAAGCTCTGCCTCTGAACAATTTCGAGCCTATTGAACCAGTTAACAATCGATTAGATTCTATGCTATGTTCGACATTCGTTTAACTATTCAGTTGTCGTCACTACTATTGTAAAACTCTATTTAATTTGTGATCGCAAGAATTTAATTATTTTTGGGAACTATTTTACCTGAAATTAAATTTCATTTAATACTTCTCTAGTGGGCAACAAAACAAAATTAAAAGAAAATAGATCGCTCCGTAATTCTCGAATGGCTGGGCTAGATTTGAGAAATACCTCGACCACACAAAACCGAAAAATTACGAGTTTCGCTAAACTGCTGTCAGCACGCGCAATCTCTTTGTCTCTATATACAGGATGTCTCTTCTTTCGTTTTTATTTCACATTTAATTTTGCAACAAACATGCAATCATTGCTCTGAGTTTCCTTTCGTTTTGATAAATATAACCGTGAAATTCCACTGCCGTATGTAATACTTGTATAAAAACATAATGTCTGTTCTTCAAAAGCGAATATATGGTCAGACAATTTATCAAGCGTTTCGACAATGGAACTCTACGTTGTACGCTTCTTTACATTTACTCAATTGATCAATACTGATGTAATAATTTTTGTGCCGTCGATAAAGTCACACTTAATGACGTCAATAATTTCCAGTGTACGCGTCCCGGTAAATAGCTCGAAATAACCCGGAACGAGAACTCGAAGCGATTAAATTACTTAACCGCTATGTTGTTCAGAACCTGTCCTGTGGGATGCTTGCTCGCTTTAACTGTTACCCTTGATAAGGAAATAACACTGGATTGGCAGTAACTTGACCGTGTTGGCGACGAGGTTTTAATTGAAAATATGTGTGTGATTGATATATTTATTATTGTAGTAATTTTATCTAGTTATATGCATGTTATATGGTACATTATTGAAGCATGATCCGCTACAGATTTTTTTAAATATTGAAAATTCAGGATTTAACTTGTTTTCGATCATAAGAATTGAAAAATGCGTGATAATTTTAACAAAACGTTCTGAAACACACAGAATAGATTTTTTACTAAATTACTGTTGCAGATATACAGTTATATGGCTTACATTAAATTGATTAAATATTATGATTTTAGTTTTTTTTTTATAAATTTTTTTAACAAACTCACACCGTGCTGTACTACTAGACTATATGTTGCGATAGGTCGTGGTGTCGGTTAACGAACGCTTGCGTGTACTAGGCCTTGATCGTGCTGAGACTACGACCTACGTTACATTACCTAACATTTATACGAAAAAAACACCAATAGTTTAAAAGAAAACAAATGAATAACAATATCCACATCCAAACCGAGAATCAGTCGGATTTCTTAGAATGTATTTTTTTTTGCGAAGATATCACGGATTGTTTTTGAAAATTACATTGTAAGCGTACAAAAATATATTTTCATCCTTCTGATTCAAGTGAATTTAAAGATGAAAAGAAAGAGACAAATATGTTTTTGCATATGTATTAATATTACCACAATTTCAGTTCCTTTTATAAACATAATAGCTTTTACCCGCGACTCCGTCCGCGCGGAATAAAAAATAGAAAACGGGGTAAAAATTATCCTATGTCCGTTTCCTGGTTCTAAGCTACCTGCCCACCAATTTTCAGTCAAATCGATTCAGCCGTTCTTGAGTTATAAATAGTGTAACTAACACGACTTTCTTTTATATATATAGATATATAAATAGATAAATATCTTTGTCATCAAATGCATGTATGAAAGTGAAACTTTTAAAACTTAATGATAACAATTTACTGTTTGTTCAATCTGTGGTGAAAAGTCGACTTTCAGTCAATTATGTGAAAATTTAAGTGCTAAAACCGCAAGCAATCTGAGATAAAATACACAGATTTCTCTGCGCCAAATTACTTCTCAAACATTTAAACTGCACAACAAAGTTCAAAGGAGTTTGAAAAAATTATGGTTTTTTTCATTTCGTATATTTTACAACAACTTCCGCGTTATGTTATCTTACTTTATTAAAAGTATCTTTTTAGAAGAATATTTGGAATAACGCTTCACTGAGTTTTCCAGTATCTGTTTACTTTATCATAATTTCATACACTAGTAGTCGCCCGCTACTTCGTCAGGCAGAATTAAAAAAGTAGTATATTATGCCCGCGTGCATCAGCTACCTTCGCGCCAAAATTCCATCAAAATCAGCCCAGCCGTTTTTGAGATTACCCGGAACAAACGCGCCTTTGTGTACAGACATACAGACAGACAGCCAAAATATATATACATACATACATGACTAATTACCGGAAGTACGAAATATGATTTTAGTCTTGATAAAACATACAGACACTACAATTTTATTAATATGCATAGAGTATAGATGAAGCAAAAACTTTGTACCTTGTAAATAGTTAATGTGGAGAAGTGAATTAAGCTATTACTAATTTTAAAAAAAATATTAGGAATTATGAAGAATTTCAACTGATGGGCGATTACTAATTTTTTTGTCCACATAGATGTATGAAATAAGCAAGAAAAAGTTAAAACTATCAGTATTCATTCAACTAATAATAAATTAGCGGAGTCGGTTTAAAATAATCATGTTTCATTTTACAGTTGTTCATGTTTTAAATAAGTTGTATTTGTGAGCATTCAGATCGTTTTCATCTATTAGTCGAAAGGCTAAAGCTTATTATTTCGCCCGGTGGAGCATGATACGGGGTGAATAAACGAATAACATAGTTCAGTGGTCAAAATTAGCACGTAATTAAATAATAATACCTTGTTAAACACAATGTACAAAAATCTATTAATATTACTGTTAATGTTTTGTCAAAAAAGACTGAGAGGAAATTTCAATACGGTGTACAAATCTTTTCTGACGTTTTACATTAAAAAAAAACTGTAATTAAGTTGTAAAGCAAATAAAAAAAAAATCTAAACTATTTAGTCGGATCCAATTACGAAAGTGAAAAAAACGAATATGAAATTTTATTTTTAAGTGGCAATTTAATCCAGTCCAAGGGCGCCAGATAACATTAAACAACAAGTCACGGGACGTAATACCGCTAAGCTTTCACCAGTTAAAATTTGACCGACGTCTGCTTTGTCCAACGGCGCAGAGCATTTCAACCACTGAAGCACTGTATAGTGAAACGCAACTTTTTTTTGCTATTTCTCACGGGAATAGTTTTGGCTTGATTAGGTCTATTATTCACCAACAAAACCATCTTGTTTATGGTTTTATTAAAAAATAAACATTAAACATTCACAGTTTCTCCAGACAGAGAGAACACAATTAAGGACGAATTCATAACCCATTCTTTTTGGAAGCCTATTAAAAACTAAGAACATTTTTATCAATAATATAATCAATCTTTAAGAATACAAACCTACGATACAACGTTTACTATTAATTTATAGAAAACATGTAACTAAAATATCACGAAAATCTGAGTTCATTATTTCTATGTATAACTAAACAAAAAAAAAACGGCTAAAATCACGTACACTTCATCCGGTGTCGGCATCGACTTGTTTTGAGCCCTTTGGAAACTCTTCTTCAGTATGAGTTCGACTGGTTTTATTTTGCGGTCGCGGATCATTGAGAGACTCGATCTCTTTTTATAATAATATCTCACAAAAGTTTAATTCATTATTACTGTATCAATTCATTTAACACGTAATAGAGACTTTGAAAACAGCAAAGTATCATGAACATTATTATGAAAGTCGTTATAACAGTTCAGTTCATTGTTGTAACCAATGCAAGTTGCAAAGTTCAGTTCATGTCGAGATCGTAAGTCTAGATAGGCTATTAAGGTAAACATATCGAGAGATCTCGACTCATCCTTACATTGACCTCGTAACTGTTCAGTGAGCTATCGATTAGAGATAAGAAATAGAGAATGAAGCGAGGTAATGATGCTGACGGTACTGTTTTTTTTCGGATTTGCGTTTTTACTGTAAACTGATCTCGATTGTTAAATATATTTAAATTAGCTAGAATGCGGTATTCGTGGATATGTCACGTTGAATAAAAAATAATTTAAATACGGACACCTTGTTTCGCATCACAATATCATGAAGGGTTTAAGAACGCGTAGAGAACAATTTTTCATCACCTGATCCTCTTCTACGGCTTTTGTTCGTAACTAAATTTTGATTCATTCACAATTTACTTACCATGGGTTACTGAGACCAAAATCTCTGTATAATATCGTCATCCTTGTTATTATTTTGGTCTCAGAGACCCACGGTTAATGCATTACAAATTCTTAAAAACCGTGACTTAGCGTAGAAAATATTTTAAGATTTATAAATCCGCTACTTACAGTAGTTAAGCTATTCAATGAAAATTAAATAGCGTTATATATTTTTCTAGTTTGAGCTGGCATTTTTTCAATTTTATTTCATTTCAAACAGTATTTTAAAAGATAAAAAACCATGATTTAGGATTATCGAACGATAGTCTACCGTCACGATTGGTCGAGCTTTTGTCGTGGCTTCCGGTAATTTGTTGAAAAAAAAAACTCGTAGATATTTTGAAAAGAATTTTTATAACCAATGTTTCTTGCTATGTAACAATATAATTGAATAAATTTTAGTTCAAAATATTTTAGCCATCTTACTCATCAAGTTTTAAAATCGAAATATAACAAATTTACTAACAATTTGTATTGCCCGCAGCTACACGAAAAAATAATTACAATCAGTACAAATTGTATTTTATAAACTTTAATTGCATGAAATAATTTCATAAAACTGAAATCAAACTAATAGCTTAGCTTTATCGTATACTAGCTGTCGTTCGCGACTCTATCCGCGCGGCATTAAAAAAATTATAAGTAGCCTATGTGTGCTTCCAGCCTATGTTCTACAACCATGCCAAATTTTGAGACGCCCTGGAGATACCTTCAAAAACATCCATCCATCCGTCTAAACATTCGCATTTATAATATTAGTAAGATATGTAAATGTCGAGATTTTTCTAAAGTAAAACTAAAAAAAAATCATTCCAACAATTAATCTCAAATACGAAAGGCGTAATCAAGGTTTTACAGTTTAGAGAACTTTCAATACATTCGTTCAATAAATCTGTTCGGTTAGCACGATTGCAAATAAACAATTTCTTTATTGTAAACATTACAAGAATGTAATATGGAAAAATTATTTTTTATAGAAAAAAACTCTTTTGTCCATTCGGTAATAATAAATGTTTTTTACTACGGAGTAATTAAAATTTCTAAAGACAAAAAAATACATTTTTAAATCCTTGTTTCATTTGAATTATTATATTGTATTATTATTGCTAATAGTTTTTCAGTGTAATATCGAATTTGAATTAATTAAATTCAATACTAGCTGTCGCCCGTGACGCCATCTACGCGGAATTCAAAAAACTTAATTAGCCTATGTGTTCTTCCAGACTATGCTCTACGTCTATGCCAAATTTCACCGAAACCCGTAAATCGTTCTGGAGATACCTTCAAACAAACATCCATCTATCTAAACATTCGCAATTACTCGTATAACATTAGTAAGATCATTAATTTAATATAATTTGACGTAAACCAAAAAGTAATTTAGCGGATAAATTGAAGCAGTTACAGTAAAAATTACTGTTTGTGAAGCAACGCTGTGGATACAAAAAGCTCTTTGTTGTGGAATATCATTTCATGTAACTAAACAGGTCACTGGAGCACTTTGCGTTCAAACAGATGAGATGATTTTTTATCAAAATTACATCTCTCAGCAGGTGTACTTAGCCTTTGTTAGCATTCGTTATTACTAAAATAACTTAAATACAGTTTCTCTAACTGATTACATGATGTGTCTATTTAGACTTTACCGAATAACTATGGGTTTCTAAGACCAAAATATCCATTTAAAACATATTCTTATCTCTATTTTGTCAAAGATAAAACCAAGGATGACGATATGTCTTATAGAGAGAATTTAGTCTCAGAAATTAACGGTAAGATTTAAGTTTTAATATAGCTTTGGTACGTGACTTAGTCCGCGCAGAATTAAGAAAAATCTAGTAATAAAGCCTGTGTTAGTCAGTCATAATATCGATTTCTAATGGCAAAAGAATATAAGTGTAGAAAGACGTTTACCAAACATTTGTAATGTGGACAAAAACGTGAAACAAAGCCGCCACAAATCACATAATTTGACAACATAAACTACAGTGAAAAAAGTTGAACATGTATTAACGTAATGCTTGGTATTATAAGGAAAATATAGTGTCTAATACTGTTAAGCCGCATGTAGATCAAAGAAAAGTAAGGTTAGACGTCAGACCTCATCTCATTTGACAAAGAGATTCTCACAGAGCTGATGAATGGATCTTTACGGAGCGGCGACGACCTAGAGATATTTCACATCATTGTGCGCGGTGCTAATGACATCTCGGCCACATTAGCGCTTTCGATGGTGCCATAAATTTTTGCGCGATGAAAGAATGTCAAATATAACAAGTTTTCGTTTACTGTGGTTAATCAATCATTATAATGGTTATTTTCAGACAGTACCGCTGCCCGCCGGCTCCACTTCAGTGTTAGCGAAGCCAACGAAATACCATTACTATCCTCATAATCAGCACATTTACTTACTGCCAGAGTGTGCTATACAACAGGTAATTATAGCTTTATTAGTTCTATTCACAGTAAATAAAGGGATATTCTTTTTAACAAATTACTCGTACTGGTTACTAAAATCTTGAATATCATTTTGTTTTATGTACTCTCAAATTAAGACTTTTAAGAAAAGAAATTTAAGAACTGAAGTAGAAAAAGATGAAATTGTCATTTCTCTATTTGTGTGTCCGAATAGATCATTAAATAATGGCAATATTCACAATAAGGGTCACACCCGTAGGGTTGTCATTAGAGGATATATGACTTCTCTAACTTAGCTCAGAGACTAGAAAGAGATAGATTGATGTTTTTCACGTGAAAATCTTATTGCAAGATAACAATTATTGGAGGTTTAAAAAAGTTTAAATAAATATGCCATTTAATGACTAGGTGTGCAATGCGGTATACGTTCGTCTGAACTATACGCAGCCGCTGTGCGCGTGCCCCGCTCGCTACCGGGACCCTTGCTCGGCGAGCCTCAACGCGGATGACCTGCATACCACGCGCCTCACCACCGACTCCAAAAAGAAGGTAATACTGCACAAACAAGCCGTTGCAATCGCTCCCCATGTACCGTTATTTCACAGCTAACAGGTGAGAAAGATATTCGTTTCGCGTTAACGTAATTTAAAGTACGCTTTGTGCTTGTACTGACCTATTTGTAATAACGATTGGGTTCAATTGATATGGTATGGATACTATTTTATTAGACATGGCTTTTGCCGACTTCAACATATGTTGGAGTTTTTAAACTTGTTCATTGAAGACTAAAATTTTACTTCAAGATTGAAAATAGTACCGACCTGTTAGACATTAAGACATTTTGGTTTATTGAAAATAAGCCGTGAAGTTTTTGTATACATTTCAACTGTGTGAACATTTTAATAATAAAAAAGGAATTTCACCTAATAGATGAAAGTATTTTTATTTTATTTTCTGTTCCAGTACGCGAAGAAAGCGGTAACATTAGTAAAAACTTGCGAGGCAGTGTCCGAAATGCGAGAATGTCGGGCGCCAAGAGACTGGTCACTACTAGCTCTACAGAACATTAGAACAGGGAAATCACACTACTTGGTCATTTGTCGATGTCCAGAGACTCATATTTTAGGTAAGTTATTAACTATTATACTCCAAAAACCTCTGTTTGACCGCCGCTGATTATTATTGACGGCAACGTGGTTATACTCGTATGTTTCACCATGAATATGTATCACCACAATGCTTTCGGTACTTCATTATTTATTGGTAAAGATCGCATTTCGAAAGCCTACACATTTTTCAATAACTATGATTTGTTTAAAATCCGTGCCGGGAGCTATACTCACGGTATAAAAGATTTATTTATACATTTATTTGAAACACTAAGTTTTTTATGGTAAGGCCATATTTACCTTAGTTGTTAATTTTTTAGTTCTTAATGTTCCATCATTAACTAGTAAGCCAGTTTTTTAAATCACACTGAAATCCACATAAATAACTCCAATATCCTTTAATTTAAGTTATAATACTGGATAACTTAACGATTATTTCATCAGAATAAGCTTAGTTTAAACTCTAAAAAGCTAATAACCAGACTTAGGATCGATTGGAGTGGGTATTTAATTCTTGTAATGACGTAGGTATAGATTTATATAAGACTTTTGTATATTTCTCAGAGGGACCGATGACGCACGACCAGCCGACATACGCCTCTGTACCGGGTATTAGAGTGTACGGCATGATGTGTGTACGACCATCGCCCGCCTTTCAATCAGGTCAGTATCATTAATTACTGACCAAGCCAACGACATAGACAAAGTAAATTGTACCAAAAAACTGTTGCACGTTCAACTACAATGTTTTGAAGTCAGTCCCTACATATGTCTATGATTACTACTTATACATGTTCTTCGATTTCGGGTGCTCTTAATATTGCCTTTGTTGAGTATTTCACGTGATTACTTCATTCTACCGCAAACGCAAACAATACATTACGCCTTCAAAAAAGAAAATAGACTAAATATGAATAAAAAAACCATATTATCGCATCCCAATAAAATTAGAACTGCTCTTTTAAAAGTGATACAAATTCCGAAACAAAATTATAAATCATTTATCCAAGAACATAAAGTTATGTCAGTTTTAATCAGATAAGAAAATATTTGGTCAGTAAAAGCCCACGGCTATTATATACACCCTTATCTTAGGAAGCAAACTAATCGAAAGCGATTGTGATTCCAGGTTACAAAGGAAATAGATATACGAGCCCTTCAAGCACCACCAGCTCATACAAAGTGGACTATTCTCAACCACATTCGTACTCAGATAAGCCAGTCTACAACCGATTCCAGACGCACAGCTTTATAGACTCTAACTACTACAACAGAAGGTCGAGAGCCGCTCGCATGCGACGAATGGCTAGTCTATACCCACCCTTTCCTTGGGACAAGGTTGAAGAACTAGCACAATCTTTACATTGGATTAATTAGGTTATTAACGATGAGTTTCCACCGTCGTAACACGTGTACATTATTGCCGTCTCTATCATTATTTTAATAAAAACAGAGAGCAATTTTATATACATATGAAACGACAGTTGAAACTCATGGATAAGAAGACAAGTTATGTTGGGTTCAAATAGGCCCTTGTAACCATTTAAATGCCTTTTTGAATTCAACGAAAAAATTGATAGTATTACGTACGCAATTTTAAAACGCTTTACGAACATATAGGCCATTCAATTAATAAGGTTTGTATTCGACGCCGAGGTTTAGTTTCAATTGCCCATGATACAAAGGGAGGCATTTAATAGAATGTAAGAGCTTCATTTAAATTTCTAATCGTTGGTTTCCGAAATCAAAATTACTTTATAAAAACATATCCTTATCTCTGTTTTATTCAAGATACTGAGAAGGATGACGATCTGTTATAGAGGGATTTGGTCTCAGAAATCAATGAAAAACAATTTGAATAGATAAAATTGCATAATTTTTTTATATACAAAAGAATATTTAGCCATTTTAGTGTTCATAACCATAATTTTCAAGTATCTACGAATATAATAAAACAGTATTTGACATTTTTTAACATATTTTACTATAGAAGTAATATGTTTTCCCCACCAAAACACGTTATTACAACGAAATAAAAAGAATACTTAATCAAAAATGAACACGATGTAATGTGATAAGTTCTGTTAGGTGATGAAATTGTGTAATTTCAATGCATTTATAACTATTTAAGTAGCTAGTTGATAAATATTATTTATAACAAAATGTATGAGTAAAAAAAAATTGACATGTAAATATTAGTGATAATTGCAATATTTGTAATTACAAAATTAGATTTTTTCTAATATAATTCGTTTTACTCACCCAAGACCTTCTGATCGACGACGATGTCACACGAGTACATGGCAGCCATCAAACGTTGAGGCTGGGCTTGGAATGCCTTCCGACATGCTTCTTTCACCGCTGATATAATTTGACCTAAGAAAAAAAATTAAACCTTACTAATATTAAAAATGCGATTGTTTAGATAGATGTTTGTTTGAAAGTATCTTTGAACGGATTTCAAATTCAACACATAGACTACTTATTAAGTTTTTTTTTTTAATTCCACAAGAACGAAGCGCGGGCAAAAGCTAGTATTTGTTATAAAAATGACAACGACTTGACGAAACTCACTCGATTCTTTGTCACTGTTCTTTGACAGGAATCGTATTATTTTCGATTAACTTTAACACATCATCGTAAAAAGTATAGTAAAACGATCAAAATGAACTACTGTATAAGGGAATAAATAAAATAAATTACCTGAAAGTGGTCCAAATGTGTGATTAACATCATCTTGATCGTTTTTCTCTAACGTCCACTCATCTACACAAAACGCAACACCCATCATTGGTTCCTCACACAATGGACCCGCGAGTGTGGCCAATTGGAATCCATTCACAAAACTGCCCTCGTATTCAAATCTAGGATCCTCTTTTATATCTTTTTCGTGTAGTAAAAACTTCGTTTTGTAATCAGTCGTTTGATTCAAAAGTAGATTGGGACCACAATTTCTAGGACCGACTGACCATATTTGTTCCACTACGTTTTCCCATTCGGGGCCCAATTTCGAACAGATTGTTTGCAGTTCAAATTTGAATATTTCAATTAGCTTAACCATTCGTTCCGATAGTGAATTTTTCGTTCCATTCAGTTGCATTTTATCTAATTTGTTTTCTAAATTGTCATTTTTTGAAACGCCTTGTAATGATTTTATATGTTGAGATATAGCTTTTAGTAAATCAGCTGATTTTTCTAACAAAGCCGTTATTTCTTTTGGTAATGGTTTTGCTCTTATTTTTATTTTACTCTGTTTATTACTAGTATACATAGTTATGTATGGATCACTAATAATCTCATTTCCTTTGTTTATATTTTGTGAATCTATTTCTTCATTCGCCATATCTATTTTCGGCGGTTCAATTATAGTTTCTCTGAACGGTACAATAGGTTCTGAGACAGATAGTGGTATTTTTGCATAAATATTTCTGTAAATTAAATCGTTATTTTCGAAACAGTACAAAAAGGTACAAAGTAAATCAGTGGCCTATACAATTATAAACGAGATTATAAAATTTAAAATGAAACCTAGCTGCACCTATTACAATATTTTAGATTCTGAAAGTAGTAAATCCGGCTACAACAATATTTGTTAGGTGCACGAATGGGCTGGATCGACATATGAAATACCACGATCACACAGAAGACAGGCATCAGGTGTACCTCCACGTGTCACCCTTCCTTCCCTTTTCTTATAAGGAAATGATGGGAAGGGGAAGTGGATTTAGCGGAGGAAGGGATACGTAGGGAGGAGAAATATCCTCATTCTGTGCGTCTCCTCCTCCGTCGATCAAAGGCATCTGCAATGGCAGATGTCCATTGATAGCGGACGTTATTTATACAAATTCAGGAGTCCGCTTGCTCGTTTGCCAACTATTAATATAAAAAATCTAAAAATTTATCTTAAAAATTGTTAGTAGCAATATCCAAGAATTTATTGAAAAGAAATCTAGGAAACAGTTTCGAAAGTCCGACTCAATATGGAATCGAAAACTAATCAACAAAAATAGCTTTTCGGAATTTCGTTCATGTGAACATGTCACATGTCCAAGCTAAGCTGATACCGGATTTACACAGTTACTTAAACAATTCTGAGGTCAACGTAAATTTGAAATTAAAAACTACATTACGATTGCTTAGTATAACATTTATACGTACTTTAAGTCTTCTAAACATCTCTGCAGATGCACTTCGCCAGCTGTAACTAATACGTGTTCGCCTGATTCTTGTAGAAGTACTTGTACACATGGATCTGATTGATTTAAAAGCTTTAGACCTACGATCGAAAACAATATATTTAAAAACTTAATTAAAACTATAGAAAAGTTATTCAAAATAATAAAATTTCAATCTACCTATAATTAGTTCCAAAATTACGTTAGGCTATTTTACCGTCTACCCTCTCTTAGATAGTCAAAAACAAATTGACTTTAAAACGACCGCCTAAATTATACAGTTGATATAAAATTATAATTTAGTACAGCCGTAAATCTCAGAGAATACCCAAGGGAATGTAGGAATATATGACGAGCATATACAAAAGTGACAATGTGAGGTTCATGTTACGAACTTTGTCGCAGTCATTTTGTTCTACGTATTACGCTACCAAAAGGAATAATGCCAACTCTGATGTACACTTTACAAGCACAACTAACTTTAGCGGTTACTATGTAAAATTGCTGTGTAATATATACGTTATTAATTTTAAAAACAAATTGTACATTTAACTCAGGTCTAACAAATTCATTAGAAAAAACTATTAATAATATAAATTTTGAAATTACCTTTGACAAGTTGAGGTAGTTGGGAAGGGTATGCAGGTTCGACGGCGACTCTCAATATTGGTACTGCTGCATACTGGATCTCACAGAAAGCTGGACACGCTATTGTACTGCTTAATGTTGCTGTTTTAAGTACGTATTCATCTAACCCACCGATACCTAAACAACAGAAAGAAACATCAAAATATAAATAAACACCAATGAATACGATTTGTACTATCTGACGTTTTATTTGGCACGTCGAGACCAAAGGTTTGTTCTACCTGAAGTGCCATCCCAAACGCTGAAAACGATACTCAGACCACAACACACAAACGACAAAACTCAATCGAATCTCACCTATTATATTCCCAGCAACTCCTTCTTCTATTTCTTCCAATTCCCTTCCCATCAAAATATACAATGATTTTATTCTGTAAATAAAAAACAAAATTACGAAACATAAATTTAGAGACATCAAAAAACGATTAAACAAAAAGTACCCACTGAGCTATAGTAATATGTTCATCACTTTGTAAGTCTTTCAGTTTCTTATTGGCATCAATTTTCAAGTCTATCAAATTAAGAACTTTATTAGGATCATGTTTAGGACCTAAAACATAAATAGTGCTGCCCTTTTTAACTTTACCACTAAAAATTCTAGCAAATGCTATAAATGCTGGTTGATCTTCACTTTCCTTTTCACTCTCGTCTTCAACACATTTTTCAACACTACCGTCATTTTCTAGTTTCGTTTCGTTCTCATTAACTGTTTCTAAATCTGTAGCGTTCTGTTTCTCTTGTCGCATTTGTCGAGCTCGCTCTCTTCTCGCAGCCATTTCTTCCAACGTTAACGCTTTTGGTTTATTTTCTGGCAAAACGTTTTTGTCCACACTAAACATTTTTGATACAAAAATAATCACAGGTCTATCTTCACTGCTATCACAGGCTAAAAAGTCATCTTTAAGATTTTTCGTTTCCAAACTATAAGAATCAAAATCCCTTATTGGGGAGCACATTAATTTCTCTATTCTTTCTGGTAATATTTCTTTTGGGGATGGTAACATTTTACAGACCATGTTTAACACTACGGTCGATAGAGGTAGCCACTGCATCATTAATGACTGCAGTTGAATTCTACTATCCGTGTGTCTCAAGTCTCGAGTTGTAAGTTTAATATTTAATTTTTCACAAATTACGGGAACTTTATCTTTCTCATTTCTCAAAACAATAGTTTCGTAAACATTCCATAAGTTATCAAAAATGACCTGTACAAATAAAGGCTTCTTCGCTTTCTCCTGTGCGCCTTTCATAAAACGCTTCGTTTTAGGATTCAAATAAAAATCTCCCCATAAAACTTTTTTAAGAATTTCTTCCTTAACACCTAAAAAAATTACTGTATTGTTTAATGCATATAAAGTTTACATTAAACTAGCAGTTGCGCGAGACTTTATCCTCGCGTAGTTAAAACAATATATAGCCTATGTTACCCAGGGATAGTGTAACTACCCAACAGTGACAGTTTCATTCAGAAACTGTTTTTCAAATTGTTTTATTAGTTTCAGAGACAATTTAATGCAAACAAACAATCAAATAGATAATAAGATTTATAAATCGTTCAAATGAACAGTTCATTTAAGTTTAAAAAAAACTTACCAAGTTTATTAGAAAATAATTTAGCAAATGTATGTATACTAAATCCCCAGCCATCAATAGCGCTTGCAAACACAACATTTCCTTGTTCCGGTGAAAAATATAACATAGAATCATCAGCATCTTCTAAAGCTGATGTCCAATCATAATAATTATTGTCTTCTAATTGCGTTGTCATGGAAATATCTCCTTGTTGCTACAAGAAAGATATTTTATATTTAGCTTAGTTCTTGAACAGAATTAGTCACAATAAGATCACAAGGATCAGATCAGAATAAAATCAGACGGAAGGAAAACTTTGTGATGCAACCCGCCCATATGTGTGAATTCTGTACCTGACTCGCCCCCCGTCAAGTTCCGTCTCCCGAAATGGCGAAAAGTGGATTGCGGGGTTTCATTTGGTCACACCAAATGGTCGTCCGATTGTTTAACAAAATATTTAAGTTATTACACTTGTATAAAACTCAAAAACCATGCAATGTTAAGTGAAAATTTTAAATGTTATTAATTTTTTTTTAATATGATTTAAATACAGAAAAATTTTGTAGTTATATTTACCATCAAATCTTTAGTTGGATTATTATTTAGACTTATGTGTTACTAGTCAAAATATTAAATTACCTTTCTGTCAATCATATTTTCTTCAGTTTTTAATACATCCGAGGCAAATAATTCCCCCATAATAGCATTAACTTGTTCTAAAACTTGGCTTATATGAATGTAAGCATCCAGTGCATTCATTTTCATCTCCAATATAAGTCTATCTATTTTATTTAACACCAGTACTGCTTTAATATTCTCTGAATATGCTTGTTTTAGAGCTAATCTTGTTTGTGGGCAAACACCTTCAACTACATCCACCTAAATAAAGAAGAAAACAAATAAATTATCTGTGTCTATATTTGAATCTGGAAAAGTAAGAGTCTAAGGGACTGTGATACTTTTACTTCTAACCCAAATTTATTATTTATTTTATTGCTTAAAAGGGTCGTCCATCGGGATTGGACCATAACTCTTGCTTACAGAGGCTTCTCAGTTGTATTTTAAGAAAATGTCTAATGGTTGATCAATTTAAATTTCAATAATAATCTGCCACACTCAAGACAGTATAACATAACATTGTGCATTTTATTTTACATTTATTGTCTTTTTTTAGATACAGTTATTTTCTATTCAAGTTGTTTAATCATAAATGGATTATAGTGACCAATGTTACAACTTACCACAACAATTGCTCCATCACATAATCTCACAGCTGTAGAGACTTCACTAGAAAAATCTATGTGTCCAGGTGAATCTATCAGATTTACAAGGTATTCTTCCTTTTCTGAAACATGGTACAGAGAAATGCTGCTACTTTTCATAGTAATACCTCTCTCCTGCTCGTCGGGTCTACTATCCATGTATCTTAGTTTTCCTGACATTCTCTGGGATATTATACCATTACTAGATATTAAGGAATCAGCCAGGGTTGTTTTCCCGTGGTCCACGTGTGCTACAATACAAATGTTTCGCACATTTGAAGGTTTGTTTTGTAATTCCAAAAGTTTCGTTGTATCTACCAGCCTCATTTTAATACACTTTAAAATTTCTTTTAAATTTGTGATCAAATTGTTCTTCAATGAGAATCTTATTAGTGAAAGATATCAAAAAATATATACGATAAAGTTAACTTTAAATTGCACAATGTATACGAAATAATATTGACATCACTCATGAAAACATGTCAGTGTCAGAGTCGGTGACGTTTTCGTTCAGAAACACGTTTAAAGGTAAACTTTTCAAAATGTTATGTTGAAAGTAAAGAAGAGCAACAAATAAATGGAAAAATGTATTTAAAAAATGAAAAAACAAAACTGTTAAAAACAAGATTTTATTATTAAGCTTTAATTAAAAAAACAAAGAAATAAAAAAAGATACTCGACGAGACTATTTCAACGAAATTAAACACGATGAGGTTGTGTCGTTTCATTCCGAAATAATGAATTCTCACGCAATTTAAACATGTCAATAAACAATAACTCAATCAGTAATCGGGAAGTGGATCAAATTTAGTTTTCAACGTTTTGAAGAGGATCTTCGATTTAAAGCATATATTGTATATTTTCCCCCAAACCAAAGGAACATCAAAATCTTATGAACATGGTAAAAGCACTTTCCACTTACTTATCAAGAAACACATGTTAATGTTAGATGTGCGATAATTACATATTATCCATTGTTTGAAACATTTGGGCTATGAAATAATGTAATTCTTCATTATTTAATATTAGCTTTTTCCCGCGACTCCGTCCGCGCGGAATAAAAAAAAATAGAAAACGGGGTAAAAATTATCCTATGTCCGTTTCCTGGTTCTAAGCTACCTGCCCACCAATTTTCAGTCAAATCGATTCAGCCATTCTTGAGTTATAAATGGTGTAACTAACACAACTTTCTTTTATATATATAGATATTCGGTCCTTGGAGATTGGAGTCATAGAAGTGTCGTAGGGATGCGGAAGTCAAGCTTCTTAGTTTTAGATAACATTAAAATAGATAACATTAACTTTAAGTTGAAATTAAAAAAGAAAAGGAAAAAATAACAATAAATAGGCCTGTTATGATGACAAAGATATTTTTATATCATATTGGTATTAACTTTATCCTATCTAAATATATTAAAGTTATTTATACTTACTTAAGTCTAACATAATATATCAAGCGTTGCTACTAATGCAAAGGGCGTGTTCAAAAACCGGAAGCTGCCTGAAACGCAAGATTTACGTTCGTAATATACTATGCTTTCTTAAAGGTGATACCTCAGTTTACCCTCTGGAAATATATTAAAAGTCAGAAAACTGAACAAAACCAAACAAACCTACGTACAACAATATTATGAGTTTATAAATTTTAACAAACGGAATTACTGTCGCGAAAATAAGTAATAGAGTTGGTAAGATGATTCTTAGGTGAACTTATAGTGACCAACATTGTTAAGTTACTGAAAAAGGCAGTATTAACAGTACCCGAAACTACGAGCATCTCTGCCTAACTCAATAGGTAATTGGTGTGAGTCGTGTTGTTAAAAAATTGTACATTTTGTGCATCACACCAAGGCTATAAAAAGAGCAAATTGTATTGTATGACCGGTAACAAAAGCGCCAGCGAATGAGACATTTAAATCTTTAATTGTTTTAAATAGAAGGAAGTTTATAATACATCTACAGGCCTGGCAGTTTGCCAAAACCAATAACACCACCCTAACCTAATTCATTTTTCTTTACACTTTTGTTCGTTATGTTACGTAAAATTATTTTATAATAAACAGGATTTACAACATAAACTAACAAAGGTTTTGAAAATAATCCACGTTGTACAATGAATTTATTATGTTGACAACACATTTCGAGAAAGAAATTGCACAAAATAAAGCAAGCGTATTCGCTTAAGTTAAGCCGGAAATTATCATTAAGTTTAGTTTTATGAATTTTGAATTTGGAACAGAGTGAGGTTATACCTAAGGTAAAGTAGACAGGTCATTAGGCGCAAGACGACACGAGGTGCGAATTATGTTATCAAAATACCAAAGTATATCATAAATTGACATGACTGTGACTTATCAGAAAATCGAAGATATCGCCAAGCAAACTAAAAACAAAAAAAATCTGGATTTATTCTTTTTTTTAGACTAAGAGATGTTGGTAATGGAGATATTTAATTTTACACAACGTAAATGAATTTGATATAGTTTTGATCATTATAATGCCTCTACAGTATTCAATCAAATAAGGAGAGGGAACTCGCAGGACGATTAGATGGCACTGGTTACGGGATAACAACGGTTCTCCATGTCATGACCATGATGTAAGTGATGCGAGTGCAAATGAATCCTTATTAAATATAAGAGCAATATCAGGGATAAATACCTATAAGTACTTACATCGTATGGCAGTTCAGTTTATTGTGAATTGAGAGAAACGCGTGCGCGAACTGCGGTCCCCTCTCGCTCAGCAATTTCCTTTCAGTCCGCGCTGCGAATGTACTTGTTGTGCAAGTCCAAATTGTTTCTGCGATTCTCAAAATATTTCGTTACCGTAATCGTGTTTACCCCTGGTGTTTTATAGCATCATTTAATGGATTACATTAGTAAATTTGTTGTGTAAAAGATTGAGTCTTTACTGCTAGGAAAATGAAAATATCAATTCCGTGGTTGAATTTATCATACGATGTTTTTGGTTATATTTGTTTGCGTGATAAGTGCCCTTTCCACGTATTTGTTTAGTTTTAAAAAGTATGTTATGGTTTATTATGAAATCTAACATCTGTAAGTATAGAACGAGCATTCATTAACTAAAAATTTTACACAATGAATAAGTGTATTCATATTCATTCCTTTATTGTAACATTATATTATACCTATATTATATTATATTAAATTATATTATAGTTTTTATTTTATTTTACAAAACACTTATTTAACGTTCGTACCCATATCAGTCAGGTAGCTTGTAGAATTTGTAAGTAAAATCGAAAGATATTAACTTTGTAACAAGTTCTCCAAAACATAATACATATTACAGATTGTGGCATGTGTATCAGAATAATCGACCTGTACCCCCTAGTACCTATTTTATCAACCTGTTCGTTATAGAATTTATATGTTCTCTCTGAATACAATCGAATCCAAACCACTTCTCTTAACACGTTAACTGCGGATTGAGGCAGGATAGGCCCAAAGCGTGACTTCTCGCTGGTGCGGCAGTCAAAATCGGGTTGTTTCGCTCTGTGCGGGAGGCTACTAGATCAGTATTTCTATGAGTACGACAGAGAGAAATATATAGAAATGTTTCTCTTGCGATATCTAGCCGAATAGCGTAATTAGATAAAAATGAGGTCCCACAGGCCCCAAACGCACTAAAAAGAAATAAATTACGCCTAGTGCGGATTGAGGTCAAATCTATCTCAAAATTTGTAGGCCTCATGGCCGCACTGCACGAAGCGCGGGCGGCGCGGGCGCCGCGCATCCTAGCTTAGTGTTGTGGAAAGTTTCGATAACGTTTCGAGTTTCGAGGACGTTTTGGCAGGATTTATTAAAGGTTAAGCGTAGAACTTTATTTTAAAATCCTTAACGTTTTAAACCAATAATGGTACTTCATCTGACTTATTTGAAAATGTTTATTGGAGTTATGAGAAACTATGTTGACCTCGGTAAAAATTTTACTTATACCATACAAAACCTAAATTACTGCAACTTTGAATTTTAAGGGGGTGGACTGTGTCTATGATGAACCAAAAGTGCATAAATCGGACACAGAATGTATTTACGAGCCAGAAACGCAACACTAAAAGCCAAGCTACTATTAACTAATTCTACTTAAATAGCACGATTAGTACGTCTTATACTTAATATAATATTCGCACGCACGCACATTCACCACTAACAATACTCAATTATCATCATTATTTTGTTTTGCACATGGGTGTTGCTTTAAAATGTGTGCTCAGTTGTGGATTATTCTTCACTGTTATTTTAAGCAAGTCACAGTTCCATTCGAAGTTTAGTCCATAGTGGCAATTTTTACCATTGTGTGCTGATCATCGTTTATGTACAGAGAACGTTGAAAGTTTTTGCTGATGATCTAAAATATATATTTTATTCCAAGATTTCCTATCGGCAGATGTGCTGATCATTTGTTCCAAAGAGGTGGTAAAAGAAAGCGCTGCGTAGGTTGCTACGAAAAATTAAGATTGACATTGAATGGCACGCAAGCTGCTAAGAAAACTAAAAAAATTGTGACTTTTTGTGTCCAGTGTGACAAATCTTTTTGTTTACCATGTTTTAATGAAAAACATTTTCTGTGATTAATACTCAATAAACATTTATCGTAACTACAACTCTCTTTTAATCCCATCACTAGTCGAGGCATTAATTGACCTTCCTTTCAGTGCGATTTGAGGCAGAACCGATGACAAATTTTTAATTTTACTTTATTCATTAACGAAACGTCCTAACTCCAGGCGAAGCTAGATTCATATTATGCACATATTTAAGTTCATAAGAGTGAAGTTTCAAGCAAATATCGTCTAATTTGGATTTATTAAAAATGTTTTTCGAAAACATAATTTTGTGAGGCAGGAGAGGCCTCAATAGCACTGGAAAAACGTTCAACTTTGCCACGAACAGGCCTCAAACGCACTGGCTGAAAGTTCCGCCAAAATGGCCTCGCAGTTAACGTGTTAAAACCACGCAAAGAAACTATATGACAAACTAAACATGACTTTCCTTGAAAAACGTACTCTTATATCTGTATATATCCGACTGAAAAGAGGGTAATGTTTTTAGAGCCTAAACGAATGAACCGATTTAGATGACTGAGGTCTCATTCGATTCTCCTTTTTCTCCGGAGTGTCCTAGTGTATATAACAATGGCAAAAAACACATAGGTACAGTGGACGTCAGAAATAAAATCTTTTAAAATGCTGGCAATACATGTAGTAATTACTCCATAAGAGCCTAAGTCAGTTCGATTTTTAAAATTGAGGATATTGTTTTTTTTTATAAAAATTAAAAAATGATTGACATGAATTTTGTAAAAATTTAAATATTTCAGTAGAAACTCATGATAACTATAACGATTTACTCGAAATATTTAGTAAAAATATTAATTTCTCCTTTGTCACTTTATTCAAGAAACTCTTATGTTATCCTACCTACAAAAATAAAATAAAATTGAAAGGTGTATTTGAAGAATATTTTGTCAGGCGGACTTTTTTCTTAATAGAGTCATCCATTGTTACATAGCTTTTTAAGTTGGCTAAGTGCCAAGTTCAGGTTGACTACAGTTGTAAAATATCTTTTGCCGTCGATAAAATTGCATAGCCTGAAGTCTGTTGCTAAATAAATGCGGCAGTCGAAGACCGACGACAATCTACCCAGTAATAGAGAGAAATTTTTCTCTTTGTAAAGTTTCTCTGGCGCAACCGGTGTTAAAGTCGGTGTAAGTCAAAAAACAAAACAAAAAGAATTTGGTAACATCCATTTAGGATTCACAATCACTTATTATTATCTTGAAAAAATATTTAAAACTACAATATTAAAAATAAAAAAAACATTTCATATTATTGTAAGTATATTCGAAAAATTCTTTTGTCCCGAATGCCCGCATGAATACAGAAAAAACATTGTCGTTTTCTTTATCATTCGTACAAATTCGATATAACAAAAGTTTATTTCCAAATTGACAGTCAATTACATTTAGTGTATTCTGTAGTATTCTTTATATTCTACACAGATACAATATTCTATTTTATCATTTGTCAGTCTGATTTCAATTCTCCGTATTAAATTAATACTCCAATGTGAATTGCTTATTTTTTAATTATTTTATTCTGCGAAAAACAGCATAATCGGTCCATTGCTCGTTTGCCCCTTTCTCCTATAAAAAAAATATTTTTTTAATTTGATAGTTATTTAATATTTATTTCGATTCATTTCAATATAATATCAAAAAGAACTGAAATTACATTCAATAAAATTGTATTTAAGATTAATTAAGCTTTTGCTGCATAATGACTGCATTTCATTCGGGAATTTTACACTTGGAACGCCAGAGTGCAATTTAATGTCGCTTTTGCCCCCAAAAATATCACAGCAACCTCTTGAACCACGCACGTGATCAACGATACATACAGATAAATAAAATTGATACATTTGTATGTAATATATAAAAAACATTTTTCATATTGCGTGCACATTATATATTTTTATTAAGTACTCACAACCAAAATTAATTTTAAAATTTTTTATCTCTCTGTCCTCAAGTCCGCGTTTGTTCTGGGTAATATCCGTAACGGCTAGACCCATTTTGACGGGTCTTTCAACAGAACGCAGGTGAAGTACGCTAGAATGCTTAACATAATTTTTATTTCCACGCTGACGAAGTTGCGGGAAACATAACTCATATTTGAATCTCTTTGCAAGTGACAGGGTCGTTTCTAACATTATAATTATTCATATTTAACTCGATTATTAACAGACGATTTGAAACTTTATTCATTTTTCTTATTAGGTTTAAAATTATTAGTACGTTACTTGTTAAATCAAATCGTAGATTAGTTTTAAAAGGCTTTTTGACTTTACATTTAGTTGCCAATGTCAGTGTTTCTGTAGTACAACGTACAACCTTCAGGAGTAGGATGAATAGGCATTTATTAAACTAGTGCGTACCATCTTTTGACTAGATAATTCATCACTTAATACCATGTGACGTCGTCAAGCATTATATTGTTTATCTATACATATAAATACAATTGGAGTGTCTGTAATATCAAAAAACTGACATATATACTATCAAAAACAATTTTTGAAATGTCTGTCTGTCTGTCCGTAAGTCCGCCTTTGTTCCGGGTAATCACCGGAACAGCTCGACTGATTTTAACGGGACTGACGGGAAGGTAGGTGATGTACACGGGAATATTATGGACTGATTACTATTTTACGCTGACGAAGTAGCGGGCGACTACTAATTCATTAATAAAAGGTGTATAATTCAATGAATAGAAGGGTTTTTGCAGGTTGTTTGTTAAGCAAAAAGTTATGTTATAAACATAATAAGTGAGTGGGCATCATGAAAGTTGTATTGCTGGCGTTTTTATATGGTCTTTTGGGTACGTATGGATTTTTGTTTTAAAGCACATATACGTAATGTTTAAAGATCATTTTAAAGATAGCATTAATTAATAAGCTATTAATGTCAACTTATTGGTTTATAAGTTAAATAAATTTGTCACTGCTGTAGTGGAAACGGATAGGAATAATAATTTTCATAAATTTTATGAAGCGTCCTGTGGCTTTAAATTGACGTTGACATTTATCTCAACGTCTTCGATATCTTTTGTAGAAAATGATCGTATTTTTTACGATCAATGTTTGTAACAAAATATTTCAAGAAAAAAGGATAAATTAATGAGTCGCGACATTCACTCTCGATATAAAGTTACAACAGTGGCTAGTATTATGTTTCCCTCCCGAAAATAAAAAAAAGAAATATTGCTGTAGATAAAAAATGTCCTTAATTTTGAATCATTGAAACTTTTAATATTAAGAGACAACGTGTAGACCTCACACATTACAAATTCTTAACCGGTTAATAGAAGGGATAATAAAATAATAACGGACATGAAAAATGTCCCACTGTTCACTGAGGAGAAACACAACGTAAACTAAGCTTAAATATCTGTTGCCACTAAAATGCTGCTAATGCTTGAAACTCATCGTGTACGACAGCCCTAATTATTTTAAATTGATAAAAATGCGTATGTAAATCATGTTTTTTTTTAAATTTTCGACAGGATTATTATCAGGACAAGACAATCCAAGTAAAGATGATATATTTTATTTAACAAATTACACAATCAACGAGAAACTGAAACAGGAACCACATTTCTATAATACGTCTATCAGAGACTACAAAGCAGCTGTGGGTCAACCTGCATACTTACATTGCTTTGTGAAAAATTTGGGCGATCGTGAAGTAAGTTTTTCTTTCTATGTTCAATAGATAATGAATTTTTCTAATTAAATAAAGTCGTTTAGTGTTATTGTACAATTTTTGTTTATTTATTCAAAAAGTTTCCGCATTAAGTTTCTAAAATGCTAGACAAAGTTGAATTGAAAAGAAATCAATAAAATGTTATTCTCCAAAGTCATTTTTCCACGTTTTATTTTATCGTTTCTAATCGAATAGTTATTTCCTTTGACAAAGAACTTCAATCGAGTAATCCTTTCATGACAAAAGACACAAAAGGATGTTGAAACATACGTACAAGTACATGAAAGCCTAACAATAGTTTTAATTTCATGGAATTTCATAAACTTTTTCTCATATCGAAAGAATTATCTTATATTTTTCCATATAAATTATTTATTACACACATTTATGACTTTTATCAATCACATAATAGCGTACGTTTTTAATCATTGATCAGTGTCAGACACAATTATATGAAACGTATGTTTACCTTTGCCAAGCCCATAGGAACAATCGCCATCCGTAAAGGTGCTCGTACATTGTGTGGTACTGGCAACAAGCCAAACAAAACAAACAATAAATTACAATTGAGTACATATTACGGAATGTACAAAACTGTTACCATTCGCGTACATCAAATTACACAGTAAATAAAATATCAGTTTAGTGCCAACTAGCCCCACAATATGAACTTGGCGTTAAAAATACAACCATCAAAAGCGATTTACTAATCGCAGCAACCAACGCGTTACTCGAGTTTTCCACAAATGAAGCACGTTACAAAAACATATTGTAATTTTGTTTTCAAAGTAAAAGACAGGGATGAAATGTGGTTGAATGTGTCCGTATCGTTGTTGGCAACAGATTTTCGGAAATGTCCTTTAATCTATATTCTCCTCCGGAACGTCACTTCTAAACGAGTTACTAAATGAAGTACTTATACTTAGCACAAGTGATAATTTATTTTCTTGTACAGGTATCATGGATACGTAAGAGGGATCTTCATATTTTAGCTGTGGGAGTGCATGCTTACAGTAGAGACCCACGCTTCGCAGTGATACACACAGAGGGCTCTGACGACTGGGTCCTGCGCGTTGCTAACGTTCAGCTCAGAGACACGGGCGCCTACGAGTGCCAAGTTTCAACAGAGCCCAAAATGGGAATTACCTTCTGGCTCACAGTAGAAGGTTAGTTTAGAGACAGGAGTCAAACGAATAAAAGGCTCTCCGAATAAATCTCTTTAGACCAAAACTTAAATAAGAAACTAATATCGTCGACTTTGACAAAAGGTCATGTTTTGACCTCAAATAACTGTGTCAAGAAGTGGGCGTCGTTGTCTTTGACTGCTCTCTCTCGCTAATTAAGCAAAGACATGAGTAGCAAAGTGATACTTTGAAAAAGGTGATACTGGAAACTCTTTGAAACACTCAAACACCTTGTTATTAATAAAATAAAAGAATAAATGTAAGGTTTTGTTTCAGTGTCTAAAGCAGAAATCACTACGGGAACGGAAGTGCTTGTTCGCGCAGGTTCTGATATTAACCTCACGTGTCGAGTTGCTAACGTCGCCGAACCGCCCAGGTATTAATGTTATCCTTTTCTCACAATGACTCTAACCTGTTGGAGTCAAATTAGTTGGAGTAAAATCTTCATATAATTGTTATTTTTTCAGCTTTATCTACTGGTACCGTGATACGAACATGATCAACTACGCCTTGCGGGGCGGCGTCAGCGTAGAAACCGACCAACACTTACGTACCAGCCGGTTGCTCGTCGCGCGAGCATCTACGAAAGACTCCGGCAATTATACCTGCGTCCCAAGTAATTCAGGTACACTTTTTCTTTCACTAGGTCACTACCACTTGATCACGGGACATATTATCGTCTAGTAGTAGTAGGAGCTACGGGTTCCACAACTTTACGTCTAGCACGTATTTTGCGTGGGGGCAGGATGGAACACTTCAGCCAAACCAGCTTAACCAAAGTATCACAGCAACCCTATTATATGTAAGCCGAGATACCTACCCCTGTTGGGGTCTATATAAGATGCAAGCGATCGTCTTTCTAAGTCAGTAGTCTATAAATGCGATGGTTCGCATTACTTCAAAATAAATTCATTTGTTTATCAAGTGCTGTTCTTGCCCCAACATCATACAGGATTTAATATGCTGAGATTTTATAACCTAGTCCAATAACAGTTAGACATTACATTACTATTTTAATTCTCTTCTTACCTTACTCAGATACGGCGTCAATAATGGTGCACGTTGTAAACAGCGAGCGGCCTCAAGCTATGCAAAGCGGCGTATCATCCACTCCGGCATCGAGTGTACCACCCATACTTCTCATATCGGCTGTCGTCAATAAAACCAAAAATCAATTTCTTTCATTTCTCATACAACTTATGATACTTGTAAAAATAATTTATTTAACCTTAAAAATCAATTTTAATATTTCAATAAGACGTAGTATATGACATAATTTAACACTCGTCAATATGACAATGTAAATATAATCCCAAAAGAAACTTGTTTCGGAACTGATTATTATTTAAGTGATAAATAACACGATTAGATTTGTAATTTTCGAAATAATAAAGTATACTAATGTATAGTAATAAACTGGTACTTTTTAGTATGAACTACTTTTACAAATTAAAACTTAGTATATCACTCGGCGACTGTCGCATATCACTAACACGCCGACATAACCGCGGCGTCCACGCGTCGGCATGTAGACCACGGGTTGACAACAGAGTGGTGCAGGAGCAATTGGATAACCTTTACCTACAGCCCGGTGACATGTTTATAAAATGACTTTACGCTCATAGCAAAAGATAATATTCGTATTAGGTGGGTGCATTCCAGTTAAATTTTGTACATAATAGGTATAATTGTAATATTAGTTATAAAGTTATAAGTTATCTATCTATTCTGCATTTTATGCAATGAATTGTAAAATAAAATGGGTGCTTTTGGTTGTAAAAAGAAATGGAATTAATAATTTAATTATATTAAACAAAAAGTAAAGAATGCTCAAAACTTCAAAATTATTTGATTGCCTCTTCTACAGCAAAAAATATTACGTTAGTTACCCCATCTCTTTGTTATTCGTATTGTAGAAGAAAATCACAAATGTTTGTATTCGACTAAGTTGAAACTTCTAACAGTGATATTTATTCATGTGAAACATCTATAGGATCACTTGTAAACCGAATCGTTGGGTTGGCGACGCTTGCCGTGGCGACGGGTCGCCAAGCTATACTGAGGTATACATATATATATTTTTTGTGTTTAGTTTAATAATATTGAATATTTAATATTATTATTATTATTATTCCACATATTTATTAATTTTCTGATTTAAACATTTTTCTTAATATTATTATTATTATAATTACTATCATTATCATTGCCATTTCCATTGCCATTGCCATCGCCATCGCCATCGCCATCATCGCCATCGCCATCGCCATCGCCATCGCCATTGCCATTATCATTATTACTATTATTTATTTAATTATAATATTTAATATTTTATGCACATTACTTGTGCACACACGATGTTTCACATCTGCCAGGCGTCCCATGACGGCTCACAAGTTTTTTTTATTTTATTGCAATCTGATTCCCGCTTAATTTACTTTACTTTATGCATTCTTTTTTTAAAATGTCTTTGTTTAAGTAAAGACAAAAATATCGGGAGTCTTTAACGAGCTTTATGTGTGAGTAGTCAATTCCAAATTTAAAAAAAACCTTGTTACCATATATTTTTTTTATGTTAATCGTATAAAAATGTTGTAAAAAATATCGAATCCAGTCGAAACCGAATTGAAATTTAAGTAGCGTTTAAGTTGTTATTACTTTTTCAAATTGATAACGAATTTTCAATACCTATAGTGTAAACTAAACTAATCTAAAGGTGCGATTACACTGTCGTGACACCCGTATTCAGTTCGGTTCAGTTCTTAACTAAACAAACCGACTGTTTAGTTTAGATAGATTTTCAGGTTAACGAAAAAGGCTTAATTAGAGTATCCGCTCTAAATGTATTAGGGAAATGAATTTCTTTTCACGCTTATCAAGTGTTTAAAGGGATCAAACTAAGTTTTGATGTGATTTAAAGTAACACGTTAAAAATGTGTTTTAATATTAGTTTAGATATGGTGTACAATTAAAATATAAGTCACATTAATATCAAATACGTCCATTATTTGTGGAGTAATTGTATTAATAAATTGTTTACATATTACGATTTTTTTTGTCGAGTTTCCTTCATCTTTGCCATCATGTCCAAAATATGTTGCGCTCCTTGTACAAAGTTAGTAGGTACTCAACCACAATCGTCTCAAGTTTATCTGTTTTAGTTGAACACATTTCGAAACTTTGCACACCGGCCGTGTAAACTAGAAGGACAGTTTAGCAGTTTAACTCTTAAAAAGAACGGACAAAAAAATACAGACAATTTTAAATTAAAAAAGCAGCTATCTAATAAATCAAGGACATAAATAGATCTGCTCTCAGTGCTGTGGGTAATGGACCAGCAATTTGTTCCCGTCCTCATTAAAAATTAAAGAAAACATAATAGAACATTAACCACATTTTATATTACGAGAAGTTAAACATATTATTAGACACGTTATTTAAACATTGCTTACTGCCGCCGGCGACTCCGTCCGCGCGGAATTAACAAAAAACTTAATTAGTAGCCTATGTGTTCTTCCAGACAATTTTCTACATTCCTATCAAATTTCATTAAGATCCGTTGAGCTGTTCCGGAGATAACTTCAAAACAACCTAAACAACCTTACTTCAATTAATATTGAATTAATAAGTTCTGTTAATTTAATAGTCTCTTCCATATTCACATATATAATATTATAGGTATTAAAAGTTGTATAAATTAAAAACAGGCAGCGCGACACGCTGTTTAGGTATGCTTTTTATACGGTGCTTCACGTTTTGAAAGCGCGTTAGAAAAGTGGCGTGGCAAATAGCAGCGGATTTATTTATTTAAAACTACGTTGCTTTTTTATAAAGTGACTAGAAAACGTTAGAAACATGACGTTTTATTCATCATTTTTAATACCGGTGCACTTTTATGATTACTCAGTAATTTGCTCAGTGCTAAAATCAAATTTGAAATGTCAACTAACAGTAAAAAAAGAAACATAAAGCTAAGTATTATTGAAATCTTCGTTGATTTTTTGTTTTTCTCATAAATAGGATATTAATCATGGGTTTCTGAGACCAAAATCCCTGTTTAAAACATATTGTTATATATCTCTATCTATCTACAAATCTCTGTTTTGTCAAAGATATTGACAGGGGTGACGATAAGTTTTATAAAGATATTATGGTCTCAGAAACCAACGGTAAGTCGTTGAGTATGAGCCCGGATTTCTCAGTCAGCTTTCATAAACACAAGAACATAAGTAATTTCAATATACTTTTTTTGTTAAACACACTTATTTACATTATTTACTAGTATGAACTCGATAGCAAAACTAACCTCTTTTTGTGTAAAATTGAAAATAGTTGACGATACTGAGTCGATATGATAACAAAAAAAATATTTTATAACACTATACATGTCAGCATCTATTTAAGTATAGAAAAGCTAATTATTACCTAGTCAATGTGTTGCCGATCGATACAAAATAACAATCAATTGGGAGTGTGAAAAAAAATTAATGTTTATTTTTTATATATATTTTAAAAATTTCATTATTAATTTTATCGATGTGTAACGTGAAAAACGAAAACTATTTTTTTTTCAATTAATTACAAGCGATTTAAAATTAAAATATAGTCACGTGAATGTGAACGATAGCCACAATACTTGTGACGTCATAATGTTTCGCAAATTCATAATGGGTATGTTCCGATATGCACTGCGACCACTGTACAGTGTGACGTCAATTCAGTATGCTGTGAAGCCGTCCGTCTCTTTATAGCCAGTTGTACTGGTTACGATTTAAAACGGAACGCAATCCCGTTTACTTGCAGCAGCATTTTTTGACACAGCATTCAAATGAGTGTGTTCAAGTTTTCTAGTACATTGAAAAACTGTTTTGGAGTAGTGTCAAATTAAAAATATTTTAATTAATATGAATTGTAAATTGAATTTATAATATAATAAAACTAAGTACTTTTTCATAAAAAAGAATATGTTTTTCATTATCAACACAGTCTAATAAGGTTAATTTTTGCAATTCTTCCATTGTTTTATTTATTAATCCAAACTAATTACAGAACTTTAAAATTTTCTGATTAAACTGTAGCTTTGTTTATAAGACGTTAGGCACTCGAGTGGTTTTGACTGATCACGTGATCAAGGTATTGCGAGTACCTTACCTCGAAACCGCCAGTGCTCACAGTAGCATATGGCGGCGATTTATGACGTCATATATTTCCCTAGGGTACTGCGGCAGTATACTGGCAGTCCATAACAGAACGATTTTTTCTACAGTGATAGCACTGTGCAGTGTTCGCAGTGCATATCGGAACATATCCAAATGCATCGTTTACCGCTATTATACGTCAGCTGTCAAGTTGACAATAAAACAGTATGACGTCACACGCGCTCAGATTTGTTCGGGAGTTCTCGGCGCGTCTTCGGTACTGGATTCAAAAATTAATTTTGATTTTGATATAACTTTTTAATTATTGCGAAAAATAAAAAAATAAAAATTGTTTTGCTACAAAACTTATAGATGATCTTTCCATTTTTCAAAGGAAAAAAAAAATTCACACACTCAATTGGCATAAATTATAAAGTAATATTTACCTTTCCGGATGTTGTATTTCTGTCTTAAACTATAATATTATACGGTCGCCGCCTCTATAGATGATACCAATCACTACTTTCAGAAGAAAGTGTTGAGGGTGCCACAATCTCCACTGACATTGCAACACTTTACAATACGTCACTACATCTAACGAACTAAATTCATTTCAAATTAACCCTAGTATTTTAGACTTATCTTATGTTATTGCCTTTACATTTTTATTCCGCGGTAATATATTTCCAACATCACATAAAATTAGCAGGTACTCAAAAATTACAAAAAAATTCTTTGACAGCTTGACTATAATCAAAGATGACAATGCCATGGTAATGTCATGTAATTACAAGAAATTATTTCCGTAGGTTTTCCGCAATATGTCCAAGTGTTCTATTTTTCTGGGCACCCTATACCAAGATATTTTTGGGAATGATGTTTTGGTTTTTCTTTATCTGTTTTATTTATTTTATCTATGGTAGGTGTCTTGTATGTCAGTGTCAACGTCTTGCGCTCCTTTGTGTTACGATTACGAACTACGAAGTAGTCACATACTCTTTGCTTTGTGTTTTCTTTTGGCTTGTTTGCAAAAAGGAAAACATGCACTTTCTGTACATTTTGTGTTAAATATATGACTCTTTATAAATAATTTGTAATCAAATTTTATATTGCGAAGAAACAAGCATTTACACAAGCATAAATGGAAGTGAATACGTAAATATCAAACTCAAAATGGAGAATAAGAAAATATCCTTCGGATTTTTGAAAACTAAGAAACAAGAAAAGCCTATTATTGCTGAACAACGCGACTACATTGAGAGTGTCGAAGAAAATGCCATCAAAATCATTGGGTATATACAGCTTTTACTTATTAAACTGGGCTCACGATCTATCGGTCGTGAGTACGAAGGTTTGTAAAACACTAATTCGTAGAAGCAAATATGTTTGGATACGATTTTTAATTATTAAATGTTTACCCAAATATGAGATCCCAACATTTTCTATACTAAATTCTTAAATACAGTTCTATGAAATACAATTTTCTAACTCGAACATAATCTAACCTCAAAAACAAATATTCAAATCTGGATAGATAAAAAAACTCTCCTGTCCATAGTCTGTTAACACTCAAGGGAAAAATAAGAATTGAATGAAACCTAAGTTGTGAAATTCTGTTTAATCATTTAGGCTACAAGTGGCCACAATGGAACATACATACATACAAACCAACATACATAAAAACTTACATATGCGTAAAAATATTAACATCTTGAGTTGCTTGTATAAAAAATACACAGAATATAAAGATCTAAGCTTAATATTGTACTTTTAAAAATTACAGAAAAGAAGTGGCACAGGAGGTGGAACCGCTCATAATTCCTATGAAACCAAACACATTAATTACTGCTGAAAGATTAAAAGAAATAGCTGAGAAAGTTGAAAGTTCAATTATTGAGCCGGAAATAAGTCAAGTACCTGAAACTCAAAATGAACCAAAAGAAAATGAGACACTTGACCAAATGGCTGTTCGGGAATTATTGCAAGAAGCTAAACAGGACAAAAAACAAGAAGTTCAGTCACTCAAAATACTTGTACCATCAACTCCAGTAATAGATGGTAAAAAAGAGGTAAGTGAGAATAAATATATTAATCTTACTAATATAATTAATCCGAATGTTTTGATGGATGGATGGATGTTTGTTTGATGGTATCTCTCGAATGATTCAACGAATCTTAATGAAATTTGACACAGATGTAGAATATAGTCTGAAAGGACACATGTTATTACATTTTTATTTAATTCCGCACGGACATAGTTGTAGGCTACAGCTAGTTGTTCATCATTGTATTTTTCCTGTAAATTATGGACTTTTATACTTAACAATTTAATTTTTTAGTCATCTTTAGATGATTATGAAGCAGTGCCTATAAGAGAATTTGGAATGGCCATGCTGCGTGGAATGGGCTGGACACCTGGAAAAGAAACGTAGGTGTTCATTTTTATATTCTACTGTAACATATTTTATACATCCTATCAAATTATGATATTTATCACATAAGTCAGTGGTTCTTAAACTTTTTTGGCTACAGAACCATTTTGGGAATCAAAGTATTTGATGGAATCCACGGTTTTAGGTTTAAGTATTTTAAGGGCCGTGGAGCACACTAAGCTGATATAGACATATCTCAAAAGTCAGAAAAATCCAAAATACTTTAAATATCTACAATTATTTAATAAAATTACTTCATAAAGTCGATCTTTCCATCTATCCAGATACTATAATTATTATTACTCTTTGTTTCTAGGTCAAAATATAAACTGCCTAATTTGCGTCCAAAAGGTTTAGGTCTGGGTGCAGACAAAGTTATTAAAGAGAATCAAAAGAATATGTCAAAAGACAATGATAAGGATTTGGCAATTGTTAAAAATGCTTGCGTAAAGATTACCACTGGAAAATATAATGGATGTTATGGCAAGGTAAGAGACAAAATGTGTTTTTTAAGCATTTATCTAAAACTAGCTTTTGCCCGCGACTTCGTTCCCGCGGAGTTAAAAAAAAAAAGGAAACAGGATAAAAATTATCCTATGTCCTATTCCTGGTTCTAAGCTACCTGCCCACCAATTTTCAGTCAAATCGATTCAGCCGTTCTTGAGTTATAAATGGTGTAACTAACACAACTTTCTTTTATATATATAGATATAGATTGTATGTGTTAGATATTTGTATGACATTATCAATGGGTCATAAGTATATGGGCCAAAGTAACAAATTGATGTTTTTTTCTACCTAGCTACCTCTGAGTTTAGTTAACAGCATAAACTAAACAAAATAGACATTTACAGATGTAAATGTTTTTTTTTGCTGAAGTAAAAGGTCCTGCGGCCTATTTTCCTAAATGGTTGAATCTTTGAGAGCCTCCAAAAAATTCGTCTATTTGCATATTGACCCTTATTAATAGGAGCCTTTGATATTTTGTTGACTGTAGCCAACTACCTAAAAGCATTATTTTCTTTTTCCCCAACCTAATATTATGATAACTTGTCAGGTGGTGAGTTTGGATGAGGATAATGGTCGAGTGATGGTGAACATTCCCATTAAGAAGGAAACCATCAGTTTAAGTGAATTCATGATGCAACCAGTCACTAAATCAGAATTTGACAAACAAGCGAAAGTTATAAGTAAGTTATTCCAACTTCCAGACTATGTTCTACATATATGACAATTTCAGTGAGATCCATTCCGCTGTTTTGGAGATATGTTCTAACAAACATCCATCCATAAATCTAAGCATTCGCATTTATAATATTAGTAAAAAGATGGAGAAATCACTACCATTGCAATTTAAATCCCTATTAGCAATTTGCAGCCATTTCTATGTGGTCTCGCAACTGCTAAAGAAAGTATTAGCCGTCTCTAAGTGGAAACAGGCGTTAAAAGCCTAAAGTAAGATTATTAATTCCAGTCAGTAAAATGACATCTCCAGTAATGCAGGTCTTTAGTCCCAAATAAATAGTGATGTGGTAGAATTGAGTTTTTACAATTAAAAGTTAGTCAAGATTACATTTTTTTTTTACAATTAAATTGCCTTTATCATTATTGTAGTGGGTCACCTTTTTGTTGTATTTGTGACAGTTGCACTTGTCATTTTACTGAATGGAATTAATAATCGTACTTTAAATGCATTTACTATGAGGTTTTACGTTTGATAAAAAATAATTGTTTTTTTTAGATGCAGACTCATATGAAGCCTATAAAAAGAATGAATTACATCAAAAGCCATCAAAATATGAATCAATGAAAAATGAAAGTTCATCCAGTAATAAATCAAAAGATAAGAAAGATAAAAGAGAAATAAAGAATGAAAACGATACATCTCAAAAGAAAAGGGAACATGCTAATGGTAGGAGTAAAGAAAAAGAACAACAATATGATTCATCAAGCAGTGAAGATGATATAAGACAGAAAAGAATAGAAAGGAAAAGATATAGTAGCAATGAATCTCTTAGTTCTGATTCTGACAGAAGAAAAAAAAAGAATAATAAGCACTATAGTAGTAGTGATTCCGAAGATTATAAAAGGCATAAAAGTAGTTCTCGTAAAGAAAAAAAAGATATTGACAAGAAAAGAAAAGGTAAAAAGAAAAAGAGAGATAGGGACCGCTCTCCTAGTCATCGTAAGCATAAAAAATAATTAAAAAAAAATCATATTATAATCTTTTGCATTTTTATTGGTGTTTTTTATTTTCCGAATTTTACCATATCATTGACTTTTTTTTATCTGTATGCAAATGTGTATGTGTCAAAAAATCATGGTCTCATTCAAGACATTTGCATTTTTATATCTTACTAATATTATACATAGGAAAGGTTAGAAGGATGGATGGATGTTATCTTAGATCAGTCATAAAAGGTATCTGCAAAACGGCTCAAAGGATCTTGACGAAACTTGGCACAGATGTAGACCATAGTCTGGAAGAACACAGGCTACATAATAAGTTTTTTTAATGCCGCGCAGACGGAGTCGCTTTCGACAGCTAGTTATAAATAATAATGTAAAAAAAAGCTATCGAAGGGAACACATAATTCAGCAAATATTGTGACCGGTTGTATTTTTATAGCCAGGTTTTAGGAATTTACATACACTTAAAAATAAGTAAAAACAACGTGTATTCTGAGTATCTTGATAAAATTGCATTGCGCCGTCACATGGTTTCATCTTAAAATAACAATATTTAGTTAGCCCTTGTTTATGGTACAGTTATCTCGTATTTGTTTAATTGTGTGATATTATTTCGCATTCAAATACTTGTGATATCGCTAATGATATTATGCTTTGAATAAAATTATATAACTTTATTATAACATAATAAAGCAAAAATTGGATTCGTTAGTAAATACGCAACAAAGGATATGTGATATATTAAAAAAATTGCCAGTCTAATTATGGTAAGTGAAAAAATTAACAATTGTTCGTTCTCACTGAAGAAACATTCACATAAAACGTTGTAATGTTTCTCAGAAGTGGAAAACTTGTCTTATAAGATATTTCAGCAGCACGGCTTACAATAATCATCATAGCACACGATTAACATCGATTTTACTGATATTGCCTATTTGTTAATGTACATGGTAACACATCCTCTGGAGTCTCCTATTTTGGAGAACTAAGGACAGAAAAAATACGCGTGGAACTCCCACTGGTTCCTATAATACTGGTCATTGGTAGGAAATGCAGCTTGAACAGCTTTTGCTTTATTCAGACTTAAACGCGCCTGTTAAAGTTCTTGACAGTTATTTCTATGTCTATTATTAATTCGAATCCTCGCCACCACTAGCAATCGCAACGGTCAGCGCCAAAATGGCGAAAATGAAATAAACACAATACTACAGCATATAGCCTGTCTATGTATAGAGGTAAGTGGGTACGCTTAATATGTAAAAGTACGTGTTATACGTTAAATAAATGCGTTTTTATATATCTTAGCATATTTCAGTGGTCAGAAATCTGAAAATTGTTTCCACGAATATTTGTTATTAAATCAATAGTAAACCATTATCATAAAGACGAAATGTAGCAAGGTTATGATAAACATGTCTACCAAGGGTAACAAACACAACACCATTTATTACGTATGTAGTTTGAAGGTGATAGTGATGTAAAATTTAAACAAGGATAATGCTTTTGCTGCCTCGTAAATTATTTACGAAGTGTCACCTTCGCAAATGCAACGCCTTGCGAAACAAAAGAGAGTCGTAATATTATAACTAAATACATTTCACGTTTAATTTATTGTCTAACAGCAGGTACACAAAGTGTATTTAGCGCTCGCTTTGATAACGCGCGTTTTCAGAATCTTACATTCCCCGTAAAAAAACAAGTAACAAAACAAGCCGTTAACGCATACTTCTACTAAAACAAGCGTCACAATTCGCGTATTGTCGGGATTGAATTATAAAATTTTATAGAAACAGCCTTGGGTTCAAAATTATCGAAACTACGTATCTGGAACATGGCATGTCTAGAATTTTCTGTTACAAACTAAGAAAATAGTACCTACAAAATCTTGCTTGTGATCAAACAAAAAATAGTCGGGAGAAAAGCGGTTTTTTTGTACATAGTTTTCTGTACACATCGTAATTATGTCCATGTAACTATTATTTCAACTGAGTGGTGACCACTCATCAGCAGTGATTATCGCTAATCTGTCAAACGTAGGCAGAAAATATTTTGCATCCGTCGGCGCATGACCGAGCCCAGACCGGGCGATGGTACGACGAGTGCCTCAGTTGCTCCCCCGCCATCGACGTTGATGCGCGCACTTACTAATAATTACCCTCTTCATTACCGACTGCACATTAATGACTGAAAATACGCCCAGAATAAACAAGTAAACATCTAAAGCCATTTCCTCACTTACCAATCAATAATGGCGTAGCAACTGAAATTTTATACGATTTCAAATTTTCTGAATCATTTATTGTATTTCCAAAAAGTGACGTTAATTTGGATATATTCAGTGATTTCGTAGAGGTGTATAAAAAAATAATTAACAATGATACAAGACAGTGAGGCGGCCGCGTTAGCGGAGCGGATAGCGGCGTTCAAAAGCGATCCAGAGAAACTGCAACAAGCTACGGAATTCGTGGAGCTGCTTATAAAACAAGCAGAGAAGGAAGCTGGACTTAAACAAAAAGAGAAAGACAAAAACAAATTTGTAAGTATCTATATTTTCCCAGTTTGGAAACCGAATGTACGGAAATGTTAGGGCGGTAAGTGTTTGATGTTCAATGATACAATTTTAGATAGCAAGGACTCGCTTGTCACGAATAGAAACACTTTTTTTGATCGATACACGCATTTTCTTATGTATGCATTTTCATGCTTTTCAATAGATGCATACTTTTGCTTTTAGAACTTCACTGTTTTCGATTCGGTTCGTCATGCAAAAAAAAATCACTTATCATATGAAAAACGTTAGCATTAGTCATAAATTAACATAAATTTTAATAAACATATGCTTACCCCCTCACTTAATTTATCGTTTTATGATACTGAGAGTATAAGCACTGTTAAGACTAAAGTAATTAAATTAAAAATATAATATATATTATTGCGAATACTTGCAAATCTAAGCTACAAAAAATAATAATTATGCATTGTAGTTTTCAGTCGCATATCACCGAGGTTTTCAATTGCCGATACACTTACAAAGTCAGCCTTGTCATTTTCATTCAAAAAAAATTAAGTTAACAATATGTTTTTGAAATGTTTCGGCAGGAGAAACTCCCGGTTTTATTGTTTAAATTGTTTCGTACAATAGGGTAACATTAATGATAATTTTGACAAGCCTATCAAAAGCTCAAGAGATTGTAAGGGTTAATCGGTATACGATATATTAACATGATAAAACCGTAAGCGGTGCTATGGAACTGGCACAAATTGCTTGATCGATAGCCGACATATAGCACCTGTAATATCTAACATATTTACTGCCACTAACTCGCCTGGCGAAATTGAACAAAAAAATAGTATTGACATGGAACGTGTTTATATATATCTATATATATATAAGAAAGTCGTGTTAGTTACACTATTTATAACTCAAGAACGACTGAATCGATTTGACTGAAAATTGGTGGGCAGGTAGCTTAGAACCAGGAAAAGGACATAGGAATTTTTACCCCGTTTTCTATTTTTTTATTCCGCGCGGACGGAGTCGCGGGTAAAAGCTAGTTTATATATATATGAAAAATTAATTGCATGATTCATTAGGTTTGAATTTATTTTACATGAAATAAAAATTAACAAATCTATTCAGACACAAAAAGCATCTTGTGACAAAAACAATTTGATGTTTATTTTTAGGAATCAATAAGGCATTACTTGCGGCAATTTTATAAAAAAAAAATACTTTAATTATTATATATTGGTTACAAATAAAAAAAAAAGTCTTGTAAGACATTTGCTAGCTTACATTAAAGTTTTAATTGCTAGTTTCAAAATTTTTCTGATTTTTGCTGTTTAATATTTTCTTCACAATTATTTTTGCATTGTTACAGGAAGGGCATGATACGGGAGTAGGTAAGTGATTTAGCAAACACATACTTGTCATCATATTTATAACAGTCAGTTTCCAGTGCCGCATCACCTGTACAAAACAATGTCACCGCTCTACTTCTTTTTGAAAATAATAAAGATAAACATGTATTTCGACAGTGAAAACTCACAGTTATACATATGGTAATACTTAGTCAAAAAGCAAACTGCATTATTTCAAAACCTTGTTGGTCTGTTAAAACAGCGTTTCTCAAAATGTACTCGACTTTCTGTGGGGTTCACGAAAATAGGTACTGATCACAGTTAAAAAAAAATTACCTATCTACAAAATGTTAGGACGCGAACCGAAGGAGGGACGCAGGAAAAGAATAACAAATTCTAGGGCCTAGAATTATCATATCTAGATTATATGGTTCGGTATAATACCTACTCCGTCTCGTAGTCAAAAATATTTGACAAACAGCTTAAAAGTATAAAAGATTCTGTTCCGTCAAAAAAACCACAGTATTTTTATACGAATGTTTGTACAATGGAAACCCACGTTAAGATTTTACTGACAATTTGATAAAAGAAGATCCTCCGATGACGCAATATGAGCGTCATTTAGGTTATCATGCTGCTGTACTTACACTTTCTTAAAACGTCGCTACAAATCCCGGTTTAATTTTATTCCTAAGCAACACAAAACATAAGAGTATATTTGAATCTTAACTTTGGGATATATTTGAAATTAAAAAATTATGAATTCATTTTTTAAAGATTATTAAATTCTCTTTTAAAATATTAAATACAGTAGCAGTACAATAATAAATTACTTGGACAAATAATGTAAAGCCTCAGAATATGTTTGTGACGATAAAATGTCACAGTTGTCCTTCATTAGCCTAATGGTTTCTTTACGTTATCTAAGTTATGTGTTTTACAGTGTTCAAAAAATACTGAGATAAAATATTTATGGACCATATTGTTAAAAAGCGCCTCAAAAAAATTTAAAATTACCGGAATATTTTAGTGGCATTTTTAACTTTTGTTTATGCACTTTTTAACTTGTAGGTACTATTTAGAGACCATTAAGTTTATTACTAAATCATTGTTATAAAATTATACTCAGAGAGACAGGCAGACTGATAGTGTTTTAGGTACTTTAATAAATATCAATGAGGCTAGGCAAAGATAAAATTCACCGTATAACGACGCAACCTTTCAGTGACGTATCACTGTCTTTTATTAGCTGGCTGTGTAGGGCGCGACCCTAACGTATAAACTTTATGCAAATCGATAAGCAGACCCTTAGGGAAACTCACTACGTGAAGTTTCAACATTATAGAGCTTACAATTGCTTAATATCTAGACTCGAGTAAGGCTCAAACTTGAGTTTGAGTGACATCGTGATAAAGCATAAGAAAACACGTAGAAAGAGTCTGAGACACTTAACTGCGAAAGAATCACGACTACACTGGACTTGCAATAAGTATATTATTTCGTCTTGTCGTAAGACGTAAAACACTTTTTCGTAAATAAAACAATAGCCAACTTTCAACAAAAATAATACTTATAAGCTAGTCTGAATACAAAATCACTGACAAATAATTTATTACAGACATCTTGTAAGCGACAAAAAACTTCCTGTGTAATTATAGTAACAATGCCTTGTAGAATATTGTGGGTCGCTTGTCTATTCATGTAGGTATATTTATACTCCTTTGAAGCTATTAATAAATCGCTATTTTAAATATCATATTCAATAATATTCTACGCGGTTAACTTTTTTAAAATAGTGTTAGTAACTGAAGGTATTGTAATTAATTACAAAATCTCAATGGTAAAGTTTTTAGTGACCATTTCTTGATGTGGCTTTTACATCTCCTAATTGTGGTCTCTTAGATAAATTTGCTTTTCGTGTCCTTGCAGGTAACATAAGGCGTCGTCTAGGACGCGCGCGTGTGTTCGTTGTGCGCGTTTTTGATGCGCTCTGCCATTGCACACAGACCGCCGCGGCTGCCGCGCGCACCACCGCAAGGAATAATCCCTTCAACAAACGCTAAGCGTATCAACCGCGCGGCAAACGCTTTCTATGTAACCCTCTCCTACAACTTCCAAACTTTAAGTCTGATCTTTTAAATGTAACCAACTATATCATGTATCTTTTTTATATGTGTTAGTATTGTTGGGATACTACTTTGTGTGGATACTTAGTAACTTCGACATATCTTATTGTCGTTCATTAAGTTTCGATCATAATACAAGAGGCCCCTTTATACAATTGTGTCTGAAATTTCATTATGGTTGTGATACATTTTCCAGAAAGTGCATTACGAAAATCTATTCTCACAAGGAAGGGCTTCTTGTATTGTGATATTTTTTCTTTATAATTACTGTTCTATTAAAAACAATCAAACAAATATCGGGTACATAATAGTCAGGGGAAATTAAGTTACAATTTAAACAAATTGGTGAATGTAGTTTCGAGCTTAGAGTGTTTTTAGTGCGGAATCAGGAAAAAGGAATTGGGAACAAAAGTTTAACATAATTTTATTTTACTTTGCCATTTTAGTAGTAACTGCATGAAAATCATCGTTCGTTTGCCATCAAACAATTTGTATTTGTAACCATTTTTCTGGAGTAAGCAAAACCTCGCCATGAATTTACATTTGAACTATGAAGAAACACAAAAAGCTAAACTTTTCTAGCCTTTATTCCTTTTTACGAATTCGTCAAGTTAAATCCGTTTGCGACAATATGTATAAAAATTACGCCGATTATTACTTCTAGGTATATGTAAGTGAGCAAATAATGCAGTATAAGTACTAATCACGCATGGCTAACTTATGAATGCCCCTTCGAATAGACCAAATCGACAACTGCTTGGGGAGCGGGCAACGCATGCGCTAGACTCGGGCTTGATTGACCGAGCTACCCCGCCTCGACAGCCGGTTCGCTCGGTCATTAGGCGGGAGTTTTATCAACATATTTATTAAGATTGCAGCTAACATTTATTGAACAAATTAGTTCATACCATAGAAATGAATTATTTATCACAGATTATCGTAATATATAATTTATTTCATTCTAAAAGTATACATAATTTATATATTACAATTCGCATACTTTCTCTAACCTCAACTCTGTTCATGAAGTATTCCGACATCTTTTTTTTATTTCAATTGAATATCTAATTATATTTTAATGTGTAGATTTACGATATATGTACATACTTAATAATGTTCTTCCAAAACATTCTATTTTAAAATCTGTTGTAATTGTAATCGGTGTGAAAACGCTTATTAGTAAATAAATGTACGTATCCAGAGCTGGGCATTAACTCGTTAATCCGTTAATCGTTAATTAACGAAGTTAACATTTTGCTTAACGGATTAACTTTTAAGTTAACTTCAAAAAGTGTTAACGCTTTTGTTAACTTCCGTTAAACTCAACTTCCGTTAATAAAAGTCCGTTAATCGTTAAATTAGAAACTTGTAGACGTGCTGTCATTTTGTTTAAATTACGTGCCACGCCACGCTTACGAGTTCAACTATGTTGGGCGACTGTCGGCGACTCGAATGGTGAACGAACGAGTTGATGATTGATATATGTGAAGTTCGCGTGCAAGTGTGATGCATCAGAGCGTCCGGGAAAGACGTGACCAACAGGACAAAATCAAAAGAAGGCTCTAAATAGTGTATTTCATTACGAGTATATAAAAGCAAGAGTATGTAATAGCCCACATCCCGAACGCTCTTCGTCCCTGCAATACGCCACTCTTTGAGCAACTGTATTAAAACACTTTTTTACTCGTGCTTTTTCTTTAGCTTTTCCAAACTCGTGCTTTCTCTTTCCCAACTGTCAAAATAATGTCTAAGAAAAAACCAACCACGAAGTTTTTACAAAAAAAAAATCATTGATGTTTTTATGCTTCATGCAAATATTTCTAAAAAGAAGCCCCTAATTTGTTACAATATCAGATTTAATGATTTTATTCAATGAATTAGGTTAGGTTTCATTCTATTTCATCTCATTAAATTTCATTTTCATTTAATATCAATAAAAATAATCTACTGAAGACTTGGCCGTTTTGGCATAGTTCCCTTTGCCTACCCAGAATGGATGAAGAAAACAAAAAAATCTCTGTTTCTATTCTTTTACGGTTGGCGCCATTTTTCAAACATTTTAATTAGTTGAGTTTATTGTGTTTATATTATTCTATTAAATTGCTTAATTTTTTCGCAACTGTATTAAAAATAGTTGTTTAGTACACGTGCGGAACTGTCATTACAACTTGTTCCAACTGTCAACCCTCACCTTCGGCTGCGCCTCGGCTCGGGTAGACATTTGTCGGAACTCTTTGCAATGACAGGCTTTCTGCACTCGTAATGAAATATACTATAATGCATTCATACTTGTCTCTAATACTAATGTGTTATAGAATGTATAGTCAAATTACTATTTTAAACAAGTGTCGCCACAATAAGTATGAAATTAGTATGTATAATTTTGGTATGGTTAACTGTTAACGATTAACTTTAACTTGCGTTAAATTTTCGAGAATTTAACGCTTTAACGATTAACGAAGTTAATTTTTTTATTAACGAATTAACGATTAACGAAGTTAACTTTTCGATTAACTGTGCCCACCTGTGTACGTATCCTATTTGTAATGTAAAAATAAATATACATTTATTATTAGACAACGTCACAGATTAAAAAAATATAGTGCAATGGTAGTAGAAGTAATAATTTTTCACAATTATTTTTATGACCGCACAAAATGCTTCTTTTAATGATATATTTCTACATTTAATTTTATTTTGATAGATATTTATTGTATATATCATAGACGAGCTAATTTAAGTAGTCTCAGTAACTTGAACGCAGAAATCGATAGACATCTAGAAAGAGATGGAATGACGTCTGGAAATACCTTAAATGCACAAAGGAGAATGTTTTTACTAGGACTATATTCTTGTTTATGATCTTAGGCGCACATATTAAAAAATACTCTGGTGCGCCCCAACCATGGGTCTTAGATATATATGTTTATAATGATCTTTTACACAACTCTATAATGTCTTATATTCAATGAAAACGTGCTATATACATATACATATCTGACTTACAGTGTCTTATTTACTTTGTCTGACTTACAATGCTTAACGTAGTTGCTGTCACGTCTCATAAATACCATTCAATTCATTTATTGTTAATTCTATGTAATAAGATATTCCTATGTATTTCGACTATTTAATTTTATATGATATTTACAGACAAACAGTACTGCCCTGATGTATATATAAATACTTTCATTCAAAATAAATTAACGATTAATTAAAGATATTGTAAAGCAAGGCAAGAGTTAACTGTGTTTTATTGAGATCTTCTGTTTTTAAGTCATTTTGAAATGTTTCGTATATTAAAGTTTCAAATATTTTTAATAAAGAAAAATGTGTACATCGTCCATTTGAGTCCGTAATTTAAATCAAACGTAAAGGTATTCTCATATAACAAAATCTTATCTGCAAATATTTAACTACATTTAGTTACGATTTTGTTTTTATGTAAATGTAATTGTGGTAACCACGTAGTACTTCTTTTTCATCGTATTCCAAATAATCGATAAGTAAGCGAGAGAATTTGTAATAAATGTTATTGTAAATAATTAAGAGCTATAAACATAGTGTAGTTAGTTCGATGTTAAATGTGATATCCCGCCTGTACTTCAAATGTGATCCATTTTGAACTTCTTCTAAATAAATTAGTTTTGCGCATTTCGTCTTTTTATTTATTAATAAATACGCTTCTCTCGCTGCTTAAAATTTAACACTGGTTAAAAACCAAGGGACCTAAAAACTAATCAGGTGGATGGCGAAAAAAAGGTATAGGTTGCGTTGTGCCCCATGCATGCCTCCCTTTTAATACGTAATGGTGGCCTGCAATGTCAAGTTGTCGTTTCAAGAAGCATTCAATATGAGTAGTTTAGAGTTTTAAAAAGGCGAAAACCATAATTAATATAAAACAGTAATTTTAGCAACCCTGGAATGAAAGGACCAGCCCAATATAATAATCATGATATCAGGTGAGTGTCTTACTCGTTAAACTCGTTTTGTCACAAATAAGTAATAAAATAATGAATAACATATATGATGATTTATAAAAAAAAATACTTTCCCATGAAAAAGTTTTTGGGCGAATGATAAATCGATTTTGATGGTTGTTTACTGCCATCACTATACTCATTCCCAAAAAAATCCGTCATGTCAAAGACGTCAAATTTGACATTACAAGCGTTCCGTTTCTACTTTGATTTTACACTCGACACTGGCCCAATCCGCTGAGGGAGACCCATAATTTAGAAACTGAACTACTTTGCTTTTTTTTCTATTTTTGTTAATTGATTTAAAAATGTATAGACTTATGTATAAACTTTTAGTTTAACCAAGAAAAGTACCAGTTTATTTTTCCGGTTTTTTCTAGGACTTTAGAATTTATTGCCCTTGATAAAATTACGTTCACAACAATTAAAGGTGAAACGTACGACCACTCACGTTCATGGAACGGAAACGTCACCAACACCAAACTCCCGCGTTTTATAAAGTCGCCTGTCAAAGTATTTTGCATTATTAGGACTGTCGATAATATTGTAAGCTTGTGTTGTGTTGTGCCTTGAAATGTGATTATTTGTTATAATAGAAAAGAGCTTTATTGTTGCTTATTGAAATTTTAACTCAAGTATTAATTTAGTTATTATCTGCAATATTTAAAATGAAAACTCCCAAGTCTGAAGGAGCGGACGTAACATCTTCAAAGAAAAAATTGAAACAGGCCAGGCTTCCATTTAAACTGTTAAGCGGCGTATCACCTGCGACAGAAACTACTCAAACTAGAAAGAGAAAATTATCTGCCCCTGAAAGTGAACCTGTCACAAAATTGGGTAAAGTAACAAAAGAAAACGACAAGATCGAAGATTTGGTTGTTATTAGTGATGAGGACAGTAAGGACGCTACAAAGACACTTACAGAAGACAAAACACCTAATCCCTACGTTAAATTGGTTAATAGTGCTCGGAAGAAAAAACAAATGTCCAAAACATTGAAGAAGAAAAAAAAGGGGAGCGATTCTAAGGATGGTACCACTCCTAGTGAAAGCAAAACTTCAGAGGATTTAGAAAAATTAAATGGTTCTGCATGTATGGACATTGATAACAGCGATAACAATATTGAAATCCCTTTAAATGATGAGTCTTTGGATGTTTCCTTAAAAAACAATGACATTAATGCAGGAAACGAAAAATGCACTGTTGATAACAATGAAGTAACTGATAAAGATGAAGATTGTACTGGTCATAAGACTGAAAACAATGAAAAAAAAGATGGTGAATTGAATGAATCTAAAAACTTAGATGAGGAACTACACATGGTTACTCCCAAACGAAGTACACGAAATAGATCACGGATTGAAAGTAAACTGGAATTGAATACATCACAATCAAGTATGTGTGATGAATCTGCCCAATCAATTACAACACCTCAAACACCTAGACAAACTAGGAATTCAATATCAAGCAGTATGGAACGCACTCCAAATAATTCTGCATCATTAACACCAAAACAGGTAAATTTATTTTATCACAGCTTGTGCTATCAACTTTTTTTCACAATTTATCATTTTGTCAAACCTCATACCTTGTCATCTTACCATATAGGGTTGGCATAATGTGTTTTCATCCTGTAAATCTGTATCATTTGTAACTTTAGTTCCAATGCAAATGCTGTCCTATAGATTTGTTTCTCTAAAAATTACAGTTTGTATATGACGTTTTATGTATTTCAAATACAATTTCTTTTTTATAATGGGCAAGCAGTCACCTGATTTGTCAAAATAGCAAAATGGCTGCTGTGTTGCCTATCTTTAATCAATGGGGGAGGGTTTGCACAGAAGAAGAATATTTCCCTTTCCTCTGCATCCTCTGTCAAATCAAATCCACCCTTCCTATCCTTTATTTATAAGAAAATGGTGGGAAGGGAAAAGGGACTAACATAAAGCCTGTGGCACCATACTCATCGGACAACATGCGGAATCGCTTCCACTTCATTCCTGTCTTGTCGGTAGTTTTGCTAATTCACCGGGCGAGCCAGCCCATTTGTGCTACCGATGTTGTTGCTGGCGTTTACCACTGTTAAGTTATAATATGTTTCAGCAAGTCCAGAAGAAGTTAGACTCAGCAAAAAAGAAAGAAGAGAAAGAAAAAGAGAAACAAGATCGAGAGAAGAAAAAGCAACAGGAAAAAGAAGAAAGGGTTAAACAGAAGCAGGAAAAAGAGGAACAAAAAAGAAAAGAGAGGGAGGAAAAAGAAGAGTTGAAACGAAAAGAGAAAGAGGAGAAAGAAGAGCAAAAACGCAAAGAGAAAGAAGAGAAGGAAGAACAAAGACGAAAAGAAAAAGAAGAGAAAGAACGTCAAAAAGATTTTGAAAAACGTATGTGGTCCCATTCATAATTCATTTAGTTGTTGTTATTTATTCTATTTTTTATTTTATTATGTATTTTTTTGTATGTATCTTAATTGATAATTTACTGTTACAGAATTAAGAGAAGAGAAAGAAAAACTAAAGAAAAAAGAGAGAGAAGAAAAGGAAGAAATGCGTAGAAAGGAAAAAGAAGCAAGGGAAGAAGAAAAGAGAAAGAAACAAGAGGCTTTGGAGTTAGAAAAACAAGAACAAGAACAAAAGAAAAAGAAAGCCGCTGAGGCTTTTGTAAATTTCTTTGTACCAAAACAGAAAACTGAGAAAGACCAGCACACAATCGGTCCTGTTAGCAAAAACAGTGTACTGTCCAGTTTTACAATTAAGGCGGATATGAGATTGGCGCCAACTACCAGAAATTACATAAGTGATGAACAGAAAGAAAATCTAGACAAATTACTTGAAGGACAAAATGCACCAAGTAATAAATTGTATGTAAATAGTTTGAAAGAAGGTTTAAACAAGCCTATGTCTAGTGGGAAAACATGGCCGTTGAGTGATAAAGAAAATGATGATGATGTTATGATTGTGGGTTAGTAACGAATTTTGATAGCTACTTTTAACTGTATTTTAGTATATCAATAAACTACAGTTACACCAACACTCTTGGCCAGTTGACTTTACTTAGTTTAGCCGTCCGATAACAAAAACATGGTCTTTTTTATTTCAAAAATATGATTTTATTTCTCTACTAATTAAATAATAACAAGTGAAATTACACAATATTAAGTTGTTGAATAGTGTTATTAAAAAAAATGTTCTTTCAGAGGATGACTTACCACCCATAGATGATGCAAATGAAATATTATCCTGTGAAACATCTGTCCGTGAGAGACTTCGGCCAAAACTATTAAGTTTCCATGAAAACAGACGTCCCCCATATTGGGGTACTTGGAGAAAACGGAGCACATTCGTTAAACCGAGAAGACCTTTCCAACAGGACCAGGTATTTTTTTAAATAAAAGGGTATAAGAATGGCATGAAATGTTTGTCTCAATAACTGGTACTTGCAAATATAAATATAGAGTAGTTATAACCTTCATTTTCACTTGTAATACTGTTTTCTGTTTTAATAGTTCCATATTACATATATATACAATATATTACTCTACAAAATTGACCCAATCAATCTTTACCCTAAGTCTTTTGTGGCGAATATGCCATATCAGGCGCTGAGCACCATGTACTTGTAACATAACATAATTGTTGCAGAAGCATGTAGACTACGAGGTGGACAGCGATGAGGAGTGGGAGGAGGAGCAGGAGGGGGAGAGCATCGATGGCAGCGCGGCCGGCAGTGATGACGAGCCCGACGCCGACGAGTATGAGGTCGATAACGAGGTCTTCGTCCCACATGGATACTTGAGTGATGAGGTAATTATTATTACTAGCAGTCGACTTGTCCAAATTCAATCATCTATATATATAGAAGAAAGTCATGTTAGTTACACTATTTATAACTCAAGAACGGCTGAATCGATTTGACTGAAAATTGGTGGGCAGGTAGCTTAGAACCAGGAAACGGACATAGGATAATTTTTACCCCGTTTTCTAATTTTTATTCCGCGCGGACGGAGTCGCGGGTAAAAGCTAGTAATTCATAATTTAAGAATTTTTTACAAGCTTTTATTTAGTTTCACCTGACCTGATGTTTGTTATTAAATCCTGCAAATTAAATTTGATCCACTTCCCAGTTACTAATTGAGCTGAAATTGTAAATTGTCGGGTGACAATGCAATATTACAATAACATGGTGCTGATATGATGAAGAAGGTGGAAGGTGGCCGTAGGAACTTCGTAATGAAACAACACAACTGTAATCAATCAAGTTTGAGCTTGTTTGAATCGTCTTGATGAATAATTTTTAGTTTTTTTAATTAATATGAACATAATAAAAGATCGGTTTTAAATGTTTTTTTTTTTTCTTTTAATTTTTTATAAAAATAGCTTTATGCACTTCACAAATTGTAAATTAATTGTTTAAATACAAAATTTAAATACAATTTAACAAAATTCTTTATGTTCGTTTTAGGAAGCAACAGTAGATGAAGATGATGTCCTGTCTCTTTCACCTGAAACACAAAAAGCGAGACTGAAACATCTTGAAGATGAGTTTGAAAGTGAACTTAAAAAGCCTACGGAAAAGTTGAAACCAAGGATGTATGGATTACTATGGGAGACAGCTGATGGGGAAAAACCAGAAAAATGTGTCGATGCTTTGTGGAATTACTTTAAAAAACTATCAATGATCATGAACGATCCAACTGCATTGCTACAGCCATCAAATGAACTTGAAGAAAGTGATAAGAAAAAAATAAAAAAGAAAAAATGTATATCCGATGTGGAAAAAACGCAACCAATTGCAGAAAAAAATAAAAAGCATAAACAAGAAAATAAAAACGTCAAAAGAGTTAAGCCAGAAGCAAAAAAGCCAGTCCAAGAAGTGAAGCAGACACAGCCAGGAATTAATACATTTTTAACTAAATTAAAATCTCCATAAGAAGTATTATGCTTTTATAACAAATATGATCAATTATCCTATTTTTTTACAAAGTAACTTATATATCGCTATAAAAAGGTCAACGGAAAATTATTGTATAAACATCTAACAATTGTTTAACTATACGTTGAAAAATAAACTTGATTTTATTTTAAAATGTGATAATTTTTATTTTTAGTTAAGATTCTGTGATAATTTTAAAAATTCTAGTTTGGAGAGGCAGAAATAACTACTAGCTTGTGTGCTAAATGTAAAATGATCACAGTAACTTCAGTAAAATGAGCACAGAAATCGGTAAAAGTAGACAGTGCAGTTCTTCATGAATTTTTTGCCGTTTTTCTGTACTGCTACTTCTAGATTGTCACCGTAGACTAATCATAGACAATAAAATTCAAATACTCGTTTTAAAACGAAGTTATCGATTAAAATGAATCGATGGCTCTAAACTAAACGTCATTGTCAAACGCACCGTTGTCAAAATCAAAAGAAAAGGGCAATCTCCATAAATTGAAGGGGAGGCAATAATGTACAGCCACGATAATGCACGACCTGATAATGTACGGCCCAATAATTCATGTACAAACAATGGTTTGTTTGTACATGAATTATCAGGCCGTGCATTATCAGGGCGTACATTATTGGGGCGAGCATTATCGGCACGGGCCGATATTGTACAGCCAAATAATGTACGACCTGATAATTCGTGTCCCATAGAAAGTAGGTGTACACGAATTATTGGGTCGTACATTATTTGGCCGTACAATATCTTGCACGGACTGATAATGCACAGCCCAATAATGTACGGCCTGATAATTGGAAGCCAACATGGCGGCCACTCAGCTGTCAGAATCCTAATAGCCAATCAGGAGCGTTTAATTCTCTATGATTATGCTTCGTTTAGACTACTTTACTAGTTTAGTTGATGTTTTTGTATTGCGAAAAATTTCAAATCTCGCGCCCTTTTCGACGGTGAAAATTTAAAATAAATTAAATTAATTTAGTACATCATCCATAGGTTTTAAAAATTACTGGACAATAAATGTCCACATGATATTTGCATACTATTTTATTTTATTTAGTATTATTAATTTAGAAGCAATAACGGTGTATTTTTGAATGAATGAATTTTACAGTATGACTTCCATCTTGACTTGATCCATAGTACTTCCTATTTTCTAAATTGATGATATGATTATGTATTTTGTATTCCCTTGTCTTTTTAATATGTTTCTAAAATCATATGTTTCTTGAAATAGAGTTCTCACTTTGGATATGCTCGAGTTTTTATGATTTTATTCAGCGATAATATGGAATTTTAATAGTGAGAGAAATTTCAAATTAGTCCAGTAGTTTTGTAGTCCTTATAAAGCAACCAAACAATTAATCAAATTTTTCTTATTTATAATATTGGTTACCAGTTAATTTTATAATACATTATTTTATTCTATATTTTGTAATATAGCGATTTTACATAACATTCAACTTATTAAAATGTTTTGATAAAGCAATTCAAATCAAGATAAGATTTAGATGATGATATTAATTTATTTTAGTTTCTATTGAGTGTATATTTATATTACAACTCCAGGAAAATCAATTACAATTAAAACAATACAATCTACATATTTCGTTTTCCCTAAATTGCAGGCGGCCGACGGTAAAAAGTTTCAGTCAAAATTTTAAGTAGAGAGAAGCCCGAAGAGGAGTTATTTTTTTATTTTGTTTGCGATGTTAATTTACCAAAATCATTTATATAAACAAACTTAAGTTGCTATTTGTAAGCTCAATTGTTGTTACAAGCTTACAATAATTTTCCTGACGTTTGGCGCCATAATTGTGAATAATTTTACCTGTTTTACATAACTATATTTCTTGGTTATATAGAGGGGTGGGTTATATATCCTTGGGGACATTTTGGTAGAAACATAATTCAACACATCTACAGTTAATTCAAAAATTGACTGTCAACAAATTCCAGTTCAGTTCAATTTCAAATTTTTGTTGGATGCACACTTGCTATGAGAGCTCATTAAGATGAGTCATATAAAAAGGTGTTAAAATGGGCTAACTCTACTCAGCTAAGCTTTTTGTAAAATCAATAACTTTAGCCTCCAAAAAAATTAACCAGTTTATATTCATACAATGGGTAAGGATTAATCTTAACATTTGTAAACGCGTGAGCATTCGTGGTAGGACGCGTTACGTTCAATTGTATGTTTGCCTTAATTTTTGGAAAAAATAATTTGAAATGCGTTTTCAGATATGTACTAACATTTTTTCATTGACCCATACCCATTATAGCAAATAACCACACAGAGCAATTTACTAAATTATCAATTCACCGGTTGGCTCTAGCCATCGCGTAAAATGATATGATGGGAGGACTTTGTAACAGGACGGCCAAGAGTAAGAGCTTTCTGTGACAGTTATTTTGTCGTTACTAAGCTTTCTAAAGGCAGGGGCATGTGGGGTTCGAACCACTAAAACCCCCTCGGTGGCCAGACTCGAGTGCAAAACAAGAAGGTTCCGGGATCTCCAAGAAACGCACCGGAACGTTGTAAGACTTGTAATGAGTAATAAAAAGAGAGGTTATTTTCAATCTTTTATTGCTTTATTCAATAAATAACATTTTACAGAACGGGATTCCATATGTAGATCCTGGGAAACAAAGTAAAAAATTAACCCATACTTAAATTTTTTTAATAAAGTATTGTGATTTATACAATACAACCTAATAGAGAAAACTTTACAAATCAAAGGTTAATATATAAAACATATGTATGATAACAAAAAACTATATCAAAGAAACATTTACATAGTGATAATGAAAACAATTATCTCCTTACTACATTAACAGTTTATTCATATGCAGTTATAGAATATGATTTTATTTTTTTTGAATATTTTTTTATTGGGAAAGTTGTTAGCTATCGGTACTTAACTAACTTTGACGTCAAAAACTAATTACATGTTTTCCAATTTTTTTTTTTTTTATGAGAATATTTTAAACATACTATGTGCCTCGGGGGAAACAGTTATGTGGGAGTCTCTCCCGGAAGGGAAGCATACCCACTAAACCACCTCTAGTTCCTCCTACGCATGGTAGTGGAGATACCCTGATGTATCACCACTATGAAGCTGGATCAACTACCTTAGGAAAGGCACATCGGAACTATAGTGCACCTTCATCCCGGCCCTTAGTGGGAGCTGGCGGGTCCCCCCGTACCCGCCAGCTCAAGGCTATTGTAACTATCCTTTTTAAAATATATACAAACTCTCGGTTTATACAAAATTTTGAAGTAGACTAGGACATCAAAATTTGTATATCTTTCCAAAGGTAGAATTTGTTATTTGTGCAAAAGATATTTTATATATGTGATCGTCTAATTTAGGACTTTGTTCTCCATTGTGTTTTTATAGTAACTGATTCTTTTAGGTTATATTAGGAGTAATGACTATTCACTTTCATTCTCGAATCCGAGTTTAGTATCTCTTAATAATTAATTTAAATTAAATGAAAATAAAATTTATCTCTAACATACTTGTAAAAGGTTTACAAGCTATATTTACAATACCCATTACAAGTATCTAGTCGCTCCCCTCATTTCTTAAAAAAAATTCGATTCGAAAATTGAACATTAGAGCGACAGACTGGGCGAATTACATAATTTAATTCAAACAAACGGTCCAGACAAGTTTGGCATTGCGTGTGACCGCATGGGATCAACACCACTTCGAGTGGGTTAGTCGCACAGATGTTGCAACGAAGGGGTTGAGGTTCGCGATCAAAATCGTGGCGGGGGGGAGACGCGGGCAGGACATCGGCGGGTACCAGAATAGGAGCCTGGACCACCTCCGGTGCTACCTGCTCAATGTTGTCTGCAATGACAACTTCTTGAGCGAATTCTGGGACGTTATCTACAACAGCCTCAACGCCTACGTCCAACAATCTGCTCGTTTACACTCTCTAATCTGTTATAATTTGTTGTGGTCTTGGATTGCCAGCTGCTTGCCAAATTCTAAGGAAAACTGCCTCATACAGAGGACGGTTCTGCATCAGGACTACAGCAGGATGAAAATTGTGTCCAGCAATTATACTGTGTACCGTTAAAATTTGGCAAATTGACAATCCAGCTGGGACAGTCAGGAATGTTCCATCGATGACTAGCACTTCACTGTCAGCGATGCAACGTTCGAAACCGCGCATGACTAATATGACAGCTTTTCCTTCCGCCACCGACACAGTGGCGAAAAGAACAGGACTTAACAAGCCTTATTAGGCCACCGCATATTCCTCCAAGGTGAGTGGCTGAGCCGGCTGTGAGTTTCTCCTCCACTTCCGCATCGATGGCAGCACACTCTCGTAGAGCAGGTGAGATGCAGCATCCGGATATCTGTAAAAAAACATTCCAAAATATTTATTTCAAACTATATTACAAAACATATCATCTTGCTAATTTTTTTTTTGCATTGAATAAACTACTGCACTGTTTGAATATTCTTTGACTTAATAATAATAATAAAAAATGTTTATTTAGGTTACACACAAATGTAGATACATAAAATAAACAAGGTACAAATTAGTTGGAAGGTGGTAACACTAAAAGGCCTGGGCTCGGCGAATAGCTTGCCCGGAACGACAACACCGATTTTCAGCCCTCGCCTTATGGAGAATAAACCAAAAAGGAAAAATGAAGTTTTTAACTGTTGGTAAATTGATTAATCAACGAATATTCCTATAGGGATGTTTCAAATTAAAATTATATAATTAATATAATAAACTGTTAACTATGTAAATAATATATAATAATGTGAATAATAGAAAAACATAATGTGTCAAGAAAAATATCAAATCGCTCAAACTGTTATCAGGTACAGGTGTTATACCTCTAAGTATTCCTAGGTTTTGGCTAGACACAAGATTTGATCTTTGATCTTCTCTTTAAAAGTGTGTTTGCTCATAGTTACATTCCTGAGCAGACTTGATTGACTTCTATTATCCTATGTTACTCCTAAATAACAAAGGACACTTTTTACATAATATTTACTGTATTATTTCAAAACACAAATGACTGCACTGAAGTAACTTACATAATCTCAACAACCATTGGTAGTGTTTCTATTTACACAACCACCAGTGTATATAGATTGCACTGAAGATTTATATTTAATATTTGCATCACCTTACCTGCTAGTTACTAATGCTATCATAGTTTTTCATAGTAAATCATCAATCAAAAGAAAAAATATACACACATCACTTTGGTATTCTGAACTAATTGAATGTCCAAATAAAGGGTCCATAAATAAGGTGGTGTAAACAACACAATTCTTAAGAAATAGTTATCACTTACCTGGCAGCTTCTTCCTCATATATGGCATTCAGAGGAATACTCTCCTCTGAAGCCCTCCTCTTTAGTTCCTGGAACATTGTATTGCTGAAAAGAGAGAGGGTTATTTAATAACCTTGAGTAATTACTTTTAAACCGGGAAAATCCATTCCCACAGAAAAGGACCAAAAAATATAACATGGGCAGGGCTGTCTCAGAACAAAATATCCAAAATATTTTATTACATATACTGTCAAGCAAAAGTGCATATACAAACTTTGCACATAAGCATGAAATTTACAACAAAACAAGTGACTTTTAGTTGTAGTTGGCTTTTTACAATATTACTTACAGTATTCTTTATGAACAATAAAACAAGCCTGCAACTCAGCCTAAAGGTCATACACTAATAAAAACAAAGAAGGTATTTTTGTTATCTCACCAATTAAGCACCCAGGGAGTAGGGGAATGATTGTGCTGCCCAATCGTCGGTCCAGCTTTAAACGTTGAGTGTCGAAATCGCAGTTTTTGAATTACTTAAAGTAATAAATCCCATCCCGCAGTATCCAGTGCGCTGGACACCGGTCGCTGGCGCACCTCATGATTGTCGAGGCCCCCCTCGAGCGACTGACCACATAAAAGTTATCATCCCGAGAAAACCACCTCGAGTTCCCTTTGTAGGGAAACTACAAGAGGAGCTCCAGGTGGCCTGGAAGCCTCAGGGTGACGGGGATCGGGGACAGCTTGCTGCTCAGCCATTACTAAAAAAAATCCAAAATTTATAGTATTTAGGTGAATATAAAAAACGTTGTGTCGAAATCGCAGTTCTTGAATTTTAAATTTGAATAAAAAGCACGAGTGTGGATAATCCAGCCAAGCACTTTAGAAACGAAATGACAGACCGCGGTTATATTGGCGGTTCGGTTGGGTTTGAAAATAGTGTTGCCACACAAACAGTATAAAGTTTTTAAAAATTCCATCAGAACAAAAAAGAAATATTTGATTATCGTATTAAGTGAATCTAAAAGCCTCCGCAGACAAGAGACTTATTCGCACAATAGTCTAATCGGCACATAATGTGAATAAGCATGTATTAAATAAAATAAATAAATAAAAATCATTTAATTCAGACCATAATAAGTCCATACATTGTTAGTAAAATAATACTTATAACTATGTTAGTAAAGTTAAGATTACAAATTAAATTAAATATTGAAGTAAGCACACTACAGCGACTGACTATCGGTCGACCAAAAAATTGAATTGTGCTTAACTTTTAATTTTAAACCATATAAACATTCAACTATCGAGACTTCTTCATGTGCATAGCTGCAATTGGCGCATATACACTGCCGATTGTTTAGTTTACTCGTCGATTAATTCCTTTGCTACATTTCCCCTGACGGTATTCACATAAGATGTGTACTAAAATTCTAATGCTAAATACGGCGAAAAATTCGAGTTGCTGTTGCCGCGATAAAGCATCGTCTTCACTCAAAGCCGGACTGCTTGGGCACACTATAATCTTCGATAATGCAAACGAAAACTTTATTTTAAACTTTTACAACATGTTCCTTTTAACAATGATCAAAATAAACAACCAAGTCGTCATAGTAATTTTATTTAATTTTTTCATTATGATTTTCTTCCTTTCTTTTGTCATTGTCATTCATTGTCTCACGTCTCTCGCCAGTAACATCAACGTCCTCCCTCGACGTGAAGACCGATAAGGTCGTACAATTTTCTCAAACTCTCAGATGTCTTTCAACTGGAGTTCAGTGGTTACTTCTCTACATTAACCTCACCATATATTAGAAACTGTCGTCTAAAGAAGTGTCGAATCCTTGTGTGTTTGGTTCGTCTGTGGAATCGTGACGTAGGTCATTGGGAGGATGTTTTACCAGCAGTTCCATCAGATCATTATTATGCACCATCATTAATGCTTCCGCATGAAAGATTCTTTAAACATCCTCGTAGAACAGTAGACGGAGCACTCTTCTCGGGAAAATTCAGAACCTGCAGGAGGTAATGAAGTTGTGTGAAACGATGAAGCTACTTCTCTTCGGCGATCCTAAAGGTGGTGATGTGGTGTTATTTCAACCTTTGCATTTTTCATAATTTTTATATTTAGAAATTGTTACGTTGACATTGTCACTGTAATTTTTAATGAAATAAAATCAATATATTTGGTGTGCCGTTTATTTATTACATCGATATGTCTGTTAAAAGATTGGTATTCTTGCTTCAGAAATTTAGTGCAGTCTTAAATTGAGGTGGAGTGTTGTGAATGGGATCTTCTTGAGGATCGAAAGAGGTTGTTGCACTATTAGGTTGATTCTATAAGGAAGATATATTTAAAACAGTAGAGAAAATATGTGCACGAGATAGAATTTTAATTTTATTATTTTACGTTGTTGTTCAATCAATTTATTACTTTAATAATAAACATTATTTAAGTAATTTACAGTGTGTAATTCCTAACCAAATTCTATCAAACTGCGTTAAATCAAATTTATTATTTTTTAAGTATTTGTTATAATTTGTGTTACATTTTTTGTTATAGTGGCAACAAAATTTCTTTTCTTCATCCCAATCTAAACGAGGCACAAACCATAAATGACAGAATAATCTGTTGACCAATAAGAGACCAGGTGAGCTGACCAATCAGGGAAGTGGTCATGAATTATCGGGCCGTGCAATATCACCCCCGTACCGTTAATGTACAGCCAAATAATTCGTGTATAAGTAAAGCACGGCCTAATATTCCGTGACCAGTGGTCGCCAATTATCAGGTCGTACATTATCGTGGCTGTACAATATCGGTACGGTCTGGATAATGTACAGCCACGATAATGCACGACCTGATAATGTACGGCCCAATAATTCATGTACAAACAAAGGTTTGTTTGTACATGAATTATTGGGCCGTGCATTATCGGGTCGTACAATATACGGACTCAATTGAAGGATATGCTATAAAAACTTCGTTTTACGATAATTTTCGAATTAATTTGTTGATTTTACAGTTAATTTAATAACGATTACATCCTGTATATAGTCAATTTGTTTATTAATGTGATTTCGTAATTACTTTGCGCAAAAAGGCGCAAAGGATTCACCTTCATTTTATTACGATGACAAATGTGTGTCCAGGATGAGTAAGATGTCGAAGAATAAATTAAATTTGACCCTCCCACCAGGGTCTATTGACACTGCTCCGGCAATTACACCGTCTAATATGACCCCACAGCTGAAATCTGCCACTGCTACTGAGTAAGTATAAATTATCTAATGTTAAAATGTATTGTTCCAAAATTGTAGCAAAACGAATTCTTATCGCCTCATAAAGAAAGATAAAGACATTTCGCACTTTTTAACAAAGCAAAATATATATTTATATATTTTATATGTTACACATTGCATTACTTTTGTTAATATTTTCAGGATGATTTAAAAGTGTGTGATCATTTTGTATTACCCAGAAAAATATCCAGAAACTTTTCGAATACCCAGAGGAAGCTATTTTTACCGAATTAACTCTGCACTTAATTTCAAACAATTTACTGTATTGTATAACATTACTATCAGACTATTGATTATTTATTTGTATATGCTGGTTATATTAAGATTTATTCAAACAAATTTATCTTAAGAACACAAAATACAAATTTAAGTGTTCAATTCTTAGTTACATAATTGTATGAACACTCGAAGTCTTTTCTTAGTAAATAACATCTTTAATAACTTTACGAGTTCTTGAAATCTACATCAATTTGTACATTCATTAATCTAATTTACACAATTTTTGTTAGTAGATTTTTTTTTTTAAGTTAATACATTTATTTTAGGCGGCAGGGTTTAGCTGGGAAATCAAAGACAAGTATAGAGGCCCTGACTGAAAGACTGGAGCAGATTGAGATGGATGACACGCAGAGGCGACGCATTGAAGTGTTCCTCTGTCAGAAGGAAAAGATAGGAGAACTTAGCGATGATGATTTTGAAAAATTAGGGGAACTAGGTAATCAAACACTAATAGATATCAAATAAATATATCGACGCTGGAAAGCGTAAACGCTGTAACCCCGAAAGTATGAACTTTACAGGAGAGCTACAAAATCATAACTCGTGAGCTGATACGCCTACAAGCATGCGGTATTTAGCAATGTTGTGTAGTTTGTGCTAACCTATAATAAAATCATTATTGTTTGATAATGGTTGAAATTATTAACGTGTGAAAAACATATTCGCGATTTCAAGGGTTACAGCGTTTATGCTTTCCAGCGTCGATTTCGGATAGGCAATTGTAATTTTAAATCTGTTTTTTTTTTTCTAAATTAGGACAAGGTAATGGCGGGGTAGTTATGAAAGTTCGCCACAAATCAACAGGCCTTATAATGGCGCGTAAGTTGATCCATTTAGAAGTGAAACCGGCTATTAAGAAGCAAATAATCCGTGAGCTGAAGGTGCTGCATGAATGTAACTTTGCTCACATTGTTGGTTTCTATGGTGCATTCTATAGCGATGGGGAAATATCAATCTGCATGGAGTATATGGATGGTGGATCATTGGATCTTATTTTGAAGAAGGCGGGAAGAATTCCTGAATCTATTTTAGGTATACTCTTTTTTATTTGTTTTATATAACCAAATCATAATGCACCTTTACTTACTAGTTTTCATCCGTGACTCTGTCTGCATGGCATTAAAAAAACTTTATAAGTAGCCTATAAGTTCTTCCAGACTATGTTCTACAACCATGCTAAATTTTATCAAGATCTGTTGAGCCATTCTGGATATATATTCAAACAAACGTCCATCCATCTAAAAATTTGTATCTTATCTATATAACATATATAAAAGAAAGTCATGTTAAATACACTATTTGTAACTCAAGAACGGCTGAATCGATTTGACTGAAAATTGGTGGGCAGGTAGCTTAGAACCAGGAAACGGACATAGGATTTTTACCCCGTTTTCTATTTTTTTATTCCGCACGGACGGAGTCGCGGGTAAAAGCTAGTTTATAATATTAGTAAGATGTCTAATTTGACTCTCCTGCATATGAAGAGACATTTGTATTATTATCCTTGCTACTTATTTCTTAAATAAAATATTTGTAGGATAATGTTTCTAAAGTCCTCTCTCTAACTAAACCAATTGTGTGTGTGTTTTATTAAAAATTTAGTTTATTTTTGGTTTGTATTTCTTTACTTGATTTTTAACAATTGTTACAGGCACAATAACATCTGCGGTGCTGAAAGGGCTAAGCTACCTACGTGACAAGCATGCTATCATGCACCGTGATGTGAAGCCTTCCAACATCCTCGTCAACAGCAATGGTGAGATCAAGATCTGCGACTTTGGTGTCTCTGGACAGCTCATTGATTCTATGGCCAATTCCTTTGTGGGTACAAGGAGCTACATGTCTGTGAGTATAGTAATTGATTATTCCTAATATATTCTGCTCAATTAACTTTTTTTTTGTGAAAAAGAAAAAACGTTGATAAAACCTTTTTCATTTGTCAAAAATCAATTCCACTTTGTTAATAAAAAGAAACTAGTTATCAAAATTTAATTTCTACATAATGCAATGTATAAATAAACATCAAATCAGTTCCAAATATGCATGCCAAAGGTCTAATTTTAGTCCTCTTTCCCTTCCCATCCTTATTAGGAAAGGATAGGAAGGGGAAGTGGTTTTGGCGGAAGAGGGGATGCATAAGAAGGGAAAATTATATTTCTGTGTGTCCCCTTCTCCCTAGCTTAAAGGTAGGTAACGCATCTGCAATTGCTGATCTCCACGAGCAGTGCACACTATTTCAGCGAATGCAGATGTCCGTTTGCTCGTTTGCCACCTTTTGATATAAAGGTTGTCTTGTACAAAGAAAGGAAATTAAAACAATTGTTGGTGCTAATCATTGTAATTAACATATAACATTGCCGTGTCACAGACGGACAGATTATTTGTAACGACTTTAATGTATTTGAAAAGATAATTAAATATATGTGTAATAATTAACAATTACAAACCATGAAACATTTATTTGACTTTTGTGAATGTTTAAGAACATGGAGCTAATTTATAGACGTATCTTTGTCAGATACGACTCTGAATGTCACAAAAACATCACTGTCACTTCACCGTTAAAACGTTAGCAGTTAATAAATGTGTTAAGAGTCCCACACAACAGTCCGCCGGCCGATATTAGTCTGTCAGTTAATCGCAATAGACCACACACAGGTTTTGAACTGACCTACCCACTACAGGCTGTATTGGGTAGGTCAGTTCAGAACTACTAACAGACTCATATCGGCCAGCGGACTGTTAATGTGTGGGACCCTTTACAGTTGGTTTCCGAGACCAAAATCTCTGTATAAAACATATCTTCATATATAAGATACTAGCTTTTACCTGCGACTCCGTCCGCGCGGAATAAAAAATAGAAAACGGGGTAAAAATTATCCTATGTCCGTTTCCTGGTTCTAAGCTACCTGCCCACCAATTTTCAGTCAAATCGATTCAGTCGTTCTTGAGTTATAAATAGTGTAACTAACACGACACGAGATAACAATATTTTAAAATTTGGTCTCAAAAACCTGCTGTAAGTGATATGTACAATAAAAATGTTTAGTTCTCTCTCTCCTTAAGTACATTTAAATCTTTCACTATAATGTTATAACTTGAATCCATTAAAATTTTATTTAATTGTTAACAGCCGGAACGTTTACAAGGTACTCATTATTCTGTACAATCAGACATCTGGTCTCTGGGCCTGTCATTGGTAGAGATGGCAATTGGCATGTATCCCATACCACCACCTGACGCTAAGACATTAGCTACCATATTTGGAGGACAAAATGAAGATCATTCTCCGGGACAGGTATTGTTATTTATTAGCTTTTATATCATATATCTAGTTTTATCATAAAACATATTTATATACTATAATATCATCAGGATACATACTGAGGGGCTCAGGGCCTACCCTAAGTTAGGAGTGACTAGGCCATAGTCAACTATGCTGGATCAACTGCGGGTTGACTTCACACATATCTTTGAATTTCTTCTCATATGTGCAGCATCACGATGTTTTCCTTCATCGTAAGAATACTGTGATTTAATGCAATGAAATATATTTTATGATAGCTGACTTAAACTAAGTTTGGTAATTGGTATTTATTTTTTTACTAATATTTACTGTTGCTATCTCTATCTTAGTTTTTAGTACTATCTCATCTTTATTGGAGTCAAAAATGCTAGCAATAATAGCAGTTGTTTTAAAAATATCTGAATTAGTGGCCTATGTGACCAGACTATTTTCTATGTCTGCCACATTTCAGTGATACTTTTAGTCGTTCAGGACAAACATCCATCTAAACATTCGCATTTATAATCTAGTAGTTGTATGGTAAATGTATGGCTTTGTTGTAAGGAAAATCTAGTATTTTCAATAATGAATGTATTTTTAGGCTCCAAATTCCCCTCGTCCGATGGCGATATTCGAGCTACTAGACTATATAGTGAACGAGCCCCCGCCGAAGTTACCTGCGGGGATATTCTCCGATGAATTCAAAGACTTTGTCGACCGCTGCCTCAAGAAGAATCCTGACGAGAGAGCTGATCTCAAGACATTGATGGTATGTTAACACTTTAAAGGTTATAGTCGAAGTATAAAACTGAGTTAAATTCTAATTATGATAGAACTAATTGTCGCGTTGGATTATAAAAAACTTAATAAGTAGCTTATGTGTTCTTCCAGACTATGTTCTACGTCTGTGCCAAATTTCATCAAGATTGATTTAGCCGTTTCGGAGATACCTTCAAACATCCATCCTTCCATCTAAACATTCACATTTGTAACAATAGTAATATTATAACTGTACTAGCAGTTGCTCGCGGCTTTGTCAGCGTAGTAAAAAGTAGTCTATGATATTCCCGCGAACATCAGCTCCCTTCCAATCAAAGTCTAGTCGAAATAGGTCCAGCCGTTCCAGAGATTATCGGGAACAAATGCAACTTGCAGATAGACAGACAGACAACAATTTTGAAAATAGGTTTTTGGTTATTAGCTACGCATACACATCACGTGTACGAAATATGTTTTTTTTTCAATATTACATACAAACACTTAAATTTTCTTAATATTAGCTATATTAGAGTTAACCTTCAGGCATCAAAAGGTTGAACGTTTGTATATTTTTTAAAATTCAATTGGTAGGTGATTGCCGCTTCTTCATCATCTTCTATATATATAAAAGAAAGTCGTGTTAGTTACACTATTTATAACTCAAGAACGGCTGAATCGATTTGACTGAAAATTGGTGGGCAGATAGCTTAGAACCAGGAAACGGACATAGGATAATTTTTACCCCGTTTTCTATTTTTTTTTCTACCGCGCGGACGGAGTCGCGGGTAAAAGCTAGTATTTAATATTAATGAAATTGTGTGGTGTTAGAACCACGAATGGATCCGTCAGGCTGAGGGTGAGAAGGCGGACATAGCGGGGTGGGTGTGCCGCACCATGGACCTGCTGCCCGCCACACCAAACTCTAACGTGTCTCCTTTTTCTTCATAAGCTGCAAGAAATGCATACTTTCATCAGCGAAAAAGGGTACGTACATACATACATACATACATACAAGTTCACACATATTGTATTAACACATTCAATGCCACCGTAATTTTGAATCAGTGGCACTGAATGTGTTAAAGTTCCATGACACTTCTCCAGCGTCTTTTACTTCCATACACAATAAGTTGTTTCAACAAACGATAGTACTAATGTAATAGTGGGGGGGGGACAGGTCAAAACATTTCGCAGGAGAGAGCGGGCGAAACGATCAGTGAGGACGCTGGCTGCGAGGAGTAGCCGGGGGGCGAGCGTTGTATGTCAGCCGCACGCAGTATGTCAACTCTAGGTACCATTAGCATGACCGCAACCGCAGTGACCGCACACCGCAGTGACCGCAAACGCAGTGACCGCACACCGCAGTGACCGCAAACGCAGTGACCGCACACCGCAGTGACCGCACAACGACCACACTCTCACGGCCTCGCGACGTTCACACTTCGACCGTCCTAAAACAGCCCCACCTCAAACCCCATGTTAACACCTTCACTGCCATCGACTCTGCCGAGTTTAATACGAAAAATCTTGTGGCATTGAACGTGTTAATTGGTTTTAACGTCCGAAGCCGTATGTGTGTTATTCGATGTTTAGATTAATCTAAAACAAATTTAAAAATGTTATTATTTCTTCGAATGTATTATCTGTTCATGTTAACGTGAAAATTTATATAAATAAATAAAAAATAACTTGAAAAGGTTAAGATAAAAAAACAATACACGGTACCTCTGAGAAATTTAAATCAATTTATTTGTACCGATGAATGTATTGAGAAAAACTTAAAAAAAAATGATATAATGTTACGCTAAAATGAACAGATGATATTGTAGTTAGATGGAAAATCATAATCGTAATTGATATTTTTGAAATGTTAGGCTTTCCAAACCGTATACTGGTTATATGGTGTAACGAAAGCATTTGTATTATAAGATTCAAACTTTATGGCGGCTCGGCGTTAGCTGCGCATGTCTGTTGAGCCACTGCGGCTGGAAAAACTTACGATATTTAAAATTGTGCTTTGCGCAACGTTTCGAGGGAATTTTCGAGCCGCCATAAAGATCGAATGGCTGTGTCCTGTCTACAGTATCGAGGTATCTGCGACATAGAGGTGTGATACTAAAACATAGTGCATCTTGAGCGATTTGTCTTAAAATGATTAATAGAACAACTATTCGATTAATGGTCAAGTAGAGTTGATTTCACTAGTCGCAAGTCGAAAAAAAATGTTTGTAGTGTTTTGACATATTTTTTCTTTGCTGAAAGTGCGTAATTCATGTCAGCTGATAATTGTTGATTAAAATATAGTTTTGAAGGCGTCCAGCTCAATGGCCGCGGACGCCTCGAGCGGCGGAGCATTCAAATATCGCCGATACGACGATATGAGAGTGTTCCACAACTCGGAAAACTCAAACACTCTGTAAAATAATATTTAAAAAAATATTAGAATACAAGAAAACTGAAAAAAAAAAACGCGAGCACGTATTTTTATATCATAATGCACTTTTCCGTTTGATTAGTTGTTTATTCGCTTTGTTTTAGTCTCTTTTTTACCTCTTATATCGAGCACCTTAGTACTATGTAGAGTTTTATCACCATCTATAATATTGCAATATAATCGCGCTAGGGAGGAGCGATGTCGCATTTAACGAAATTTCATAAATAATTTTAATCAATGTTATCGATAGATTTTTGCTAATTGGCAATTTGTCAATTTTTAAAATGATCTGTAATTTAAATTTGTGACGAATTATTTTATACATGCAACGAAATATAAATAAAAATTGTAGCTTTTAAAATCGATAAATCATCGGCCATCCCTAGTTTCGTTGCTTTTGTGTGTGTGACCCCGACTTTATACGCTACTGCTGCTTTATACCGGATTTTTATATTTAAAATGCTTTATGTTGCTAAGTTTTAGCAGATTCATTAACACGTGTCCCTAACAGTAAGATTCCATTGCCGATACACTCGAACAAAAACATTGTCCCTATCATTATTTTAAAAAAAAGTTAAGATAGGCAATATGTTTTTGTATAGGTATATCAGCAGTGGAAACTCAGAGCAAACTTATGAATGGCTATCGTTGAGTTATTGGTTAACAACATTTTATATTAGGTCGTATCCACACAGCAATTTTAGATATACATTTGTTTCGTGCATAGCGTTTCATAGGAAATTGCGAGCTGACGTAAACTTTGAATGGAACTATACTTCTTACGATGTGATGTGTGCGGTGTGGATGCGACTTATATTTTTGCGTGTGACGTCACCGGCTTAGTTTTCGCTTTAAAATGCCTCGTCTTCCTGTTGATATTGTGTTTTGGAAACACATAGGAACACTTGCTATCCCTGTTTTTTTTTTTTAAAGAGAACGGTAGAGATAGTAATATTGTTTTAATTAATTATTGCGACAGTGAACTTTCACTTTTTATTATGGAGTGTTTTGGCTTTTGATGTTAGATCGAGCTTCGATTACGAATAATACGCAATCTAGTATTTTTTTTTTCATAATTACGTGATTTAATATTAATGAGTAGGAACGAAAATTTTTAATATTTGATGGTCTGACGATAAAATTGCATTCATAAGCTAAAATTTAGTATATAAGCGATGTTTCAAGCATTTAAATACATAAGTATATACTTGTGGTATATTTTATTTAGTTTAGTTTTTTATATATACTGCGATTTTTTTTATATATCTGTCAATGTGTATTTTAAGTAACGTGATGAATGGAAAATAAATATTGCAAATATATTGATAACAAGCTTTTTCAATTGTGAATTTTCACTTTCGTATATGTTCCATGTTAGTGTGTCTTAACCTTCCTTCCTTAAGTCTATTAGTATACATATTAAAAAAAGTAATTATACGTATGATATGTAAAACCTCATCATTTAAATGTCTCTTACTGCAGTTTTCAGTAGTCAATTGATCTTAGGTTTCTGAGACCGAAATCTTCATTTAAAAGATATCTCTCTTTTGTCCAAGATGACGATATGTTTTATGTAGATGTTGATTTCAAAAACTTACGGTAACAGGGCAAAATTTGACACTTATCTCTATAAATGGATAGATCATTGTTTGGTTATTATGGCTTTTACTTAGTTCCATCTAAAAAGCACCTGTTGAATTTCCTGACAGTTAATTCTTCTTAGTTCGAATCCTCACCTCTGTTACAGACTGCAATCGTTAGGGCCAAAAATAACGAAAATCAAATCGGCACAAAATACAATGGTTTATGACCTGGCCATGTATAGAGGTTTGTTGTTAATTGATCACTAGTCCTTTAATTTAGATTTAGTAAAATAAATGTATACTAAGGTGACCTGTTACGGACTCTGAGTACGGCAGTAAAGTAAATATTTAAACTACTGATACTTTTTCGGTTTTTATGTTGTCGTGTGTTTCCCCCATCCCTTTTCATAAATTATTTTAAATACGTAATATTTTATACATACAAAATATTTTGTATTTTCTTTTTATCGGATGGAAAATTCTGAAAGGTTATGAAATATCGTATTCGCGTAAAAAAAAAACACCAATAATGTAATGAAAAATTTAATCGTTAATAAATAAAACTCATTCTTACATTCATTTTAATATAAACTATATAATATTTCATATATGCACGTTTTTTAATCTAAATGTCTAGTTAATGTCAAAAACATTATATTTTAGGTGTCTAGATAAAAAATTTCTAATATTTAGAATTTTTTTGGTGTTAATAATCAAATTTGCAATCTTTTTTTCTGTACAAGAGAACGAAAAAAAACTACATAAGTAGGTAAATATGATTCAAATTGTTGGCAATGTTAAAATTAACCGTAAGTCTCTACTACAAAAAGACGTATGAAAAAAGGAACATGACTTTAAAAAAACTGAGAACAATATTTATAGGCAGTGGAAACTCACGGTTAAAAATATTGTTCACCAAAATGCCGCTAAAAATAAAACGAAGTGTATTTAATTTTAAATAGTTCCTGAAATTGTAATTTCTAGAAACTCTATTGAGGTTTATGAATAAAATTTTAGAGCGTATATTTGTTTTTCTATTATTTAATTTATCCTTTAAAACCCAATTTTTCTTATTAATTATTTATCAATTAAAATTTAATAAAATAATTACGAATGGCTTAAGTCACGTATGATTGTCCGGTGACGGCACCGACACTCAAACATTCGCCCTGAAGTTGGACCCTCGATGGGTCCGAAACTAGTCGGTGACGTCACCGGACGATCACACGTGACTTAAGCAGTTCGTAATTAATTTCTTATAATGTCTCACGAATGTTTATACAATTAAATACAATTAATAATACCTAGAATACAAATAGAAATAAGTTTTTATCAATAATATTCTACCGTTAGTTTCTACAGCTGTAACATTGTTCAAGAACATCTTTTAATCCTTGTAGTTGTCTGTTAGAAATAATTAACAATATATTCTTAAACAAGTGTCACCGCAGTGGAAACTCAATTATACGACATTTTGATAAGTCATCATCAAAATATGACATGCATAAATATAAAATCTTATCTTACTAATATTATAAATGCGATTGTTTGGGTGGATGGATGTTTGTTTGAAAATATCTACGAAAAACTGAACGGATCTTGATGAAATTTGGCACAGATGTAGAACATAAACTGTAAGAACACATAGGCTACTTATTAAGTTTTCTTTTAATTTCGCGTGGACGGAGTCGCAGGCGACAGCTAGTTGATTTATAAAAAACATCTGACATAAAGTATATTAAATGCTATAGTAATAAATCATGCACTTAGCACTGAGGAATCATTTCCTCGCACGAACAGCACAGGCGGTAAATCCCGACTCAGCACCTCCAGCCACGCCATGTATAGTGCGGCTGACACCGCACCCTGACCAAACAAGTGACATTGTTATTCATTTAAATTAAAATTACAAGACGCTGTAAGGCGATTGCCTAAGAAATAAAAAAACGGTCTCGCAAAGAGTATTATAGAGTCGCACAGTTTAGTCACGCCAGTGGAATAAAGGTCTAAGTGTGTGGACGCAAATGTTTGCCGCCCAGAAGAACTATTTGACAATCAAAATTACATTCTTTTTCAACCATTGTTGATTACAATACAATTTAATAAATAAAATTAATATAAAAATACCTTTCTGGGCATAGGCAAGGTGATAACAACGAACGAAGCGTCGATGGAATTTTCCAGAAGTAATTCGCGTAGTCGCAGTTGTCTGTATGTCTTTGCTATATGGGAGTCCAGTTCTGATTCCGTGATAAAACATTCTGGGCAAATAAAACATTGTTATCCTTAAGATTCGTTAATTGACTAGTACATAATTGAAATCTTTTTACGTCAATTATGTGTACTAATGATCCTATCGGTATAAGACTAAAAATATCGAGGACATTCAATGTTTTCGTTTCTTTTATAGTTTTCATTTATTTACTTTTACTGAAAATTATATCAGTTATTTCAGCGACATAACTATTTGAACCGGTGGACAAAAGTCAAAGTAAATTATGAGAGCACACTAGCGCCCCTATCAGCTTTTACTGCAGCTGTCATGTCATTTTCTATATCAAAGTAGGTTTTATATATATTTTGACAGAACCAAACGCAATAGCAGCGCCTCTCACTGTTTCAGATATTTTTGATTGACTACAGCTACAGCTATTTAAACGCAGAAAAAAACGGGCGAATAAAAAAAAAATCTACAAATTTAAAATGAATTATGGCTAACCATTACTTTCATTTCTCGTCATCGGCTGAACAAGACTATTGAAGAAGTCGATGCTGGCCTGCGTTGGGTTTTCGCTAATTCCTTGTACCATCGTCAACGAGGAGTAGTCGATCCTGAACTTATTCAAAAGATCTCTCATACTGGAAACATTCAACAAAAACACAATTTTCACTACCTAACCTAACCTAGTGGAAATGGATCAACGAATACCTTATCAAAATACACATGTGCTCAAGTAAACAAAATTAGGTATATGTTGTACTTAGACACTAATAAAATGAATAGAACCCGACATTTAATTTGGCACGTACGGAATAAGGGTGCTTTTTCTGTTTAACGTGCCAACTGAAATGTCTAGTATTAAAAGTATACCGGTTCTCGGCCTCTATTATATGCAGCCCAGCCTTAGCCAAGGCGAATATTCTGAGCGGTATCTTTGTCTTGTGGCGGGCGATAATGTACGGCAGCAAAATGTTCAGTCCGCCGTCATCGTACAACCACCAAGCGTCCAAGCTGTCATTTTCCTACAGATTTAAAATATTACAGAATAAATATTATTGAAATGGTAACGTTGGAATTAAAAAATATTGGAATATTAGATGATTGGGAAAATTAAAGTAAAATTCGTTTCCTGATGGTTAAAAGCTTACATAAAAACTTTTTAACATAAATACTGAGATTTTTGATAATTGATTTCATCGTTATATCGACGCTGGAAAGCATAAACGCTGTAACCCTTGAAATCGCGAATATGTTTTTCACACGTTAATAATTTCAACCATTATCAAACGATAATGATTTTATTATAGGTTAGCACAAACTACATAACATTGCTAAATACCGCATACTTGTAGGCGTATCAGCTCACGAATTATGATTTTTTGGCTCTCCTGTAAAGTTCATACTTTCGGGGTTACAGCGTTTACGCTTTCCAGCGTCGATATGTAAAAGGTTACCTACATTGTCAGACAGTAGAGTTTGTTCGAAGTTATACGTGTTAATGGAGATATCAGCAGATGGAGATCTCAATTGTGTCTCAGATACGCTGGAGGCTTTCAGTATAAGTGACTTTGTCACATCCTCGGACGTATAGTTGGTCACTTGCGACTTATCGTCTAAAAAAAGTTAAGGCTGTTTAAAAATGCAAATATAAAGCATATGAGCACTACTGATCGACACAAATTAGGTTATTATTTTACAAAAACTCAACTGTTACTTTTTAAATACGACACCTTTAATATTGTGTAAGTTCACAAAAATGTTAAGTAAGTTATTGGTTATATTACAAAAATGGTATTTAAGGTAACATTTACAAAACTAAATTCACTAAATAAACCAATTAGAAAAAATGTTTTTAAATACCTTTTTCTTCATCAGTATTCGATATATCCAAATTAGAGTCAGCATTCATAATATCAGCTTGTGGGCGGGCGAGCGGGCTGGCGGCGGCCTCGCGAGCTCGCAGCACCAGCTTGTTGGCTCGCCGGCGCAGCGCCGCGCTCGACACTCTGTATACTGCCACTGCGAGATGGTGCTCGAATGCCAGCCTGGACAATGAGAAATCTAGATGTTTTGTATTGTAACCAAAAGAAATGCTTATTGGATTCTTATACTCAAGCCGTAGTTCTTACAAGTTATTAAAATATTATCATATTATAGATATTTTATAAAATAATATATTATCATTATGTAATATTTCATGAAATTGATTAAACTTTTTGTTCATTTCATTGTCGAAAATGTTTAGTTTTAATTTAAATGACTGTAAACTAAAATTAAATATCTATTATGTGGATTTAATTACAAAAAAAAGATATTTACTAACTATAAAGAACTAAACACTTAAACTAATACATAAACGTCTAAAACACTCACGTAAATTTGTCCTGTGTCGGCACGGACTAGTTTCCAGCCCATCTGGGGCCCTTCATCAGAGTGAGTGGGACTTGTATTATTACGCAGACACATCAAATTTACGTGAGTGTTTCTTTAGCTTTCATATTTGTTTACGACAATGTCTCACGAAAGTTTGAATAATTTAAAATAAAACACTTACTGTATAACTCTGACGTAGCTTCTCAGACTATCAGGGTTATCCTTCATCCAATTACTCTTGTAGCCAATGAGCATGATGTTAGGGGCCAGCTTGCCGAGACCCGCGGCCTGGATCAACGCGCGAACACCGCTCTCGAAGGAAAACCCGTCCAGCAACGTATAGAAGCCACGGATTTTACGAGAACGCAGCCACGACTCGCCGATCTGTTTGCGACTTGTTTTCTCCGTGTATGATAGAGGTGACTGAAATATATTTGTACGATTTCTCTATATAGTGAGGTCATACTACCGCACAAGGAATAGCTTAAAAGCGTGAACTAGTTAATAACTTTTTTCGGGCAAGGAAATGTTTCTTTTAATTGATTAAACCCAAGTCATCACTCACAAATTGTTTCTATAACTGCCAATCACTTCAAGATAACCTATGTATTTGAACCTTTATTCTCTTGAAAATTAAACATACACAGGAAATTACTTAGATTAGAAAACAAAATAGTCCACCTCAGTAATATCAGCGACGACTACAAAAGAGCCGACTTTAGTGATGAGGTGCGCGAGTTGCAGCAGCTGCGCGCGAGCTGGCGGCCGTCCCGCCAGCAGCAACAGTTGCGGGCGGTATGAGCGGGCAGAGTGCGCAGCCTGCGTCGACTGCGCAGATTGCGTTGAGTGCGTCGGGCGGCTCGCCTGTACCAGCGCCCACACAAGTTCCATGTAGCGGTGTGCTTCTGTGCTACTGCCCCAGTCCACGCCATCTAGTATGTCAGAACAGAAACATTTAAATGAAGATATTATGAAGATAGATGCTCAGGTGATATCTGATACGGGTTCGAAAAGATTTGAAAATAGAAAACATACCTTACTAAACTACCCTTTAAATAATTTCATTGATTTTATTTCTTAATAGTCGAAAGTTGATTAGAAATGTGTGTATTGCCGTCTATAACTACTACCGATGGATCAAAATCATGAAAGACTTTTGACACACCAGGGTTCCTGTAGAGCACAAGCAGGTAGAGCGCTATGAATAAGAATAGCGTAGCCAGCGCCGTCACCCAGCTAACCACGACCATGATGGCGATGCAGAGCACGAAACCAACGAACGACAGCCACGTGTTGTAGTACTAAAACATTTAAGCAAGCTAAGCTAACTGATAAAGAACGGCTAAACTACACGTTTTGTAGTCCGGCGTACTTATGCATACCAACAAGACGAAAGTATTCGGAACCAACAATGGGCTACAAAACTTTGACTTGAATTTTGACGCTTACACTGATGTTTAAGTCGTGTTTACGTCTACTTTCCATAACGTTAGCAACGTCAATAATAATAATATATTAGACAGTTGTACTAGAGTTTTACTTTCAAATGACTAGTAAAAGTGCAGACATATTTAAAAAACGGTATGATAGGTCAAGTTTACCCATAGAAAACTACAAATTACGCAAAAAATCTTGATAAAACAATATTTCTGACGTAACTGCATATCATTAGCTATCCTTTTTTAACAATATCACATTACTTTATCTTACAAGTTTCACGAAATAGCTAAAAAAAGAAAAATATAAAAATGGCCGCTACGAATGGAATTTGATGTGCCACTGTTTACATAATTTAGAATTTCAATCGAAACAAAGGAGAAGTAAAAGCTTTTTTTCTTACGTGTATTTCACAAACTACGTACCTTGAACGAAGGTCTCCAACTGATGGGCTTGATGAAGGCGGCATGGAATGTGCAGAAATTTATCAAAGCGTACGACGCGAGGTAAAAGTTCGTTATCAAAGGTGCTATCGTGTTCAGATTGGCTGTGAACATGGAAACAAGAGATTTTATATTGAAAACGATAAATACAGAACATGACATGAAGGTGAAACATTTAAAAAACACCATAAACATTTTTTAGATGTTTTTATAAAAAAAAATACTTAGATAATAGTTATAAAATCCGATTGGTCTGTCAATTTTTTGTACAAATCAAATCGCTGCAAGGGCGCAAACTTAGTCTGGTAGTTTTGAGTTCACCCTTGAATCAAAATAGCTTGCAAATTGTGTTTAGACGAGGTATACATATATTTCACGCGCGTCAAAAGAATCACTTACCAATAAGAAGGAATAAAAGAGAGACAATGAATGTGAGAACATAACCACGGTAAGGCTCGCCGTGCTTGCCGTAGGGCTTGGAGAAGAAGATGAGTCCGGGGTAGATGCGGTCCACGCCGAGCGCCTGAATTAGCCGCGGCACCGACAACAGGTTAGTCAGCGCCGTTGACAGCGTCGCCGCCCAACATCCGCCGTAAATCAACGATGTCGACAGTGACATCAGTTGCATTATCTGTTCGTAAAGTTCAACAATAAACATCGGGTAATGATGATTGGTTCACTCGTTAACGCTATATCTACTTAGTTGCTGAGTGAGTACGGGGTGGCTAGATGAACTAGCTTAAGCTTAGCTTAAAAGTCGCAACATACCGGAAAAAATCACAAAAAATAATTTAACTAACCACTCAGGAATACATTGTGTATTTTTGATATTGTACGGAACTTTTACTGTTGAATTGAACTTCCGTCCAATAGATATTGTTACGAACGTACAGAGTAGTGATGCAACGGATGTCTGTTTCCGTTTCCGCAAGTGCGGAAGTTCCGCGTGCTTTTCAACATCCGTTTCTGCTGCTGTTTCCGCAACTTTTATAACGGAGATAAAACGGAACTTTACGACGGCTGAGAGATCCAAATGCGCGGCGCGAGACGGGCAGTCCGTGCGCGGCCTTTCGGCACTTGTCGCATTTGTTTGTTTACGTACTATTTTGTGAATTTAAGCGCGTAATATTTTCTACTGCTGATTGAAACAATCAGTTTCTCTTGCTGGAGTAAACTATCTAGTTGTTGTCCATATAAAATTTGACAACTGGCAAAATGTGACTATTTCATACTTACGAGTTATTAAATGTACTTCTGAATAAGTGTTAACCATGTAATATATCATCATCATTATATAGTTAGAAATATATTTGTCGTTTGTCAACAAGAGTGGTTTGGCAATCTTTAATTTGTAAATAGTGTAATTTTGTTTCCTGAAAATAATTTAAAAAAAAAACGCGTATTTTAACTTATTGCAGCGCAGTATAAATACATACATTGAAGGCTAAAGGACACCGATATCCAATGCCTTAATAAATTAAAAACGAATACAAACTGTTTTTACCGAAAAAAATATTTTTGTAAATATGTTTTTTATTATTATTTACACTTCTGTTTCCGCATCCGTTTCCATTTCCGTTTCTGCTAAAATTTATTTTTGACATCTGTTTCCGTTTCTGGTTCCGGTAAGACACTTCCGTTGCATCACTAGTACAGAGTACGTGAAACCCTCTACTCAACACTAGATGGCGTTAGAGGTACTGTTGTGAAATTATAAAACTGGAAGTATCTCGAAAACCGGCGGCGCGCGAGCGTGAGAAATGAGTCATCTTTCCGGAAGCTTCCAAACCGGTCGATGACGTTCGCGCCTTTTGGAAACGTTCCAGAAAGGAACTTTCTGTAATGGTCTCGGACTCGACTCGGCCTATATAAATAGCCGCAGAGACGCGAGCGAGTCAGTTCAGTTTGAGCTACCTTCGAGGCGACTTCGAAGGGACAACCAGCGATACAAGGGAAACCTGCTACGACCTAGGACATCGTTAGTGCTTAGTTATTGGACCTAGTGCTTTGTGTTGGACCTAGTGTTAGTTAAATAAATTCTTCAAATGAGTCAGCAGGTTTTTCTCTCCAAATTCCTCGAACCCTAGCACGTAACAATTGGTGTCGGAAGTGAGATTTGGAGATGCCATTGACTCCGAGAGAGGACTTCAAGGAAGGCGTCAGGACAAGGGCTCAACGTGCTGCGGTGGCCACACCCATTGGGGACCAAGCTCCGCCCACCGTGGAGCAAGCCCCACCTATCAGGCCCCGCCCACTGACCACGCCCCCAGACTCCGCGCATTCAGACGCAGGCCACGCCCACTTTGGCTCAAGCCCCGCCCACTGACTCCGCCCACCTAGCCCCGCCCACTGGCCCCACCTACCAGGCCCCGCCCACTGACCACGCCCCCAGACTCCGATCACTCAAACGCAGGCCACGCCCACTTTGGCTCAAGCCCCGCCCACTGACTCCGCCCACCTGGCCACGCCCACCAGCGGCATCGTAGCTTCTTCAGTGGCTCTTCAATTAGAAAGCTTAATTGGTCAAAAGGTAGATGCGCTGAGCGAAAGCAGCGGTTCCTGCAGCTCAGCACGCAGCGACACAAATCTACGGCGTTCCGAGGTAGTTTCCGCTACGCTGCTACCCGGTGCTGGAATAACATTCCGCCGCCAGTCAAGAGCGCGCAAACAAAATTAACTTTTAAAAATAAATTTAACTAAATTACGAGTACTTATTGTAGAACCTCCATCGAATCTCTTTTTTTATTTTTTTTTGCTTCCAATTTTTATTATGATAAATGGAAATACATTTTTTTTATTTACGTTACTATATTATTATTATTATTTTTATTATTATTATTTTATTTAGCAGTATTAGCAGATGTACATACTATCATGATTATAGGTTGGTCTCGGAATTTATCCTAAAAACATTAGCCTGCTCTTTAAATTGTACAGGAATATTTATACTTCACTTATTTTATCACGTGCTGTAACTGACGTGCTGCGGAGTTCAAGGCTTTTGCAGAATATCAGTGTTTCTGCCCCCATGGCAAAGAAACATACAGCTGAGCAAAGGCCCTATCTGTTCTGCATTGCAACGCTTAGTTATAATTTGTTTATTATTATTATTTTTTTTTTTATGTACATTACTTTTCGTGTCCTTAGTTTTAATTATATTAGTGATCTTTAGGTTTTATTTTCTTTTAATGTTTTAATTGTATTATAAGTGTTGTAATGTCTTTGAACGAATTAAATGTCTTATTATTATTATTATAATTGAATTAATGGAGCTGCAAAGGGCTGAAATTCGGGAAATGAAGGAGTCACAAGAATGCAAATTCGGTGCTTTACAAGAGTCACAAGAACGCAAGCTGACTACGATTCAAAAGTTCCAAAAAGCTGAAATCAGAGCGATTCGAGAATCACAAGAGCAACAAAGAGAACTTCAAGAAAAAGCGCTTGGGGCTATTAATAATCTTAGTGACACGGTGGGTAAACTTCGAAAAGATGTCGACGTACTGGAAGAACGAGTTACCGGGTTAGGATTGGATGTCGAAAATGTGAAAACCGGCCTCACTGAACTTCAGAAGAAAGTAGTGCGCCTTGAAACCGTGGGAGTTGCGATGTCTAGTGGAAATATTGGAGTGGCGCAAGGACCAAGAGTGAAAGTGCCGCCGTATGACGGCACTACTTCTTGGAACGCTTATCGTCAGCAATTTCAGACTGTTGCTACTGCCAACGGTTGGACGGAAGAACAATGCCATACATATTCAAAATGGAATACTCTACCGGAAATGGGAGAAGACTAACGGCAGAGAGTTCCATCTTCAGATAATTGTCCCGAGAACGAGAGTACCAGATGTTCTCCGTGAAATACATGATGGCGTATCAGGAGGTCATCTAGGTGTCAAGAGGACGTTAACAAAAGTGCGAGAACGATTCTACTGGTTGCATTGTCGAGATGATGTACAGGATTGGTGCCGCAAGTGTACTACTTGCGCTGCTGTAAAAGGACCTCAGACCAGGAACCGTGGGACCCTGCGATTGTATAACGTCGATGCACCGTGGGAACGAATTGCAGTTGACATCGCTGGGCCATTTCCTGTAACAGAATCGGGAAACAAGTACTTCATGGTCGTCATTGACTACTTCACCAAATGGCCAGAAGTGTTCGCCATACCTAACCAAGAAGCTACCACAGTCGCTTCTAAGTTAGTCGAAGAAGTGATATGTCGTTTTGGTGTGCCTCTAGAAATCCATTCTGATCAGGGCAGGAACTTCGAATCGCAAGTTTTCCAAGAAGTGTGCAGGATTTTGGGCATGCATAAGACGAGGACCACCGCGTACCATCCACAGTCTGATGGAATGGTTGAGAGATTTAATCAGACCCTTGAGAGGCATTTGGCGAAATTAGTTGACGACAAACAAAAGGATTGGGACAAGTATATACCACTCTTCCTTCTGTCGTACCGAACCGCCGAGCATGAGAGTACAAAAGCTACCCCGGCGTATGTCAATTTCGGTAGAGAACTACGAATCCCAGTATTGACAGGGGGGTCACCGGAAGGACAAGAGACCGTACAAGACTATGTCTGCAATTTAAGGGAAAAAATGCGTTATATACACGCCTTGGTTCGGGAAAATGGGTTACAGTCAAGTGAGAACATGAAAACCAGATACGACCGGAAATCGAACACGAGCGGCTTTGATGAAGGGTCACTGGTGTGGCTGCATAACCCAACTCGCCGGAAAGGAAAATCTCCAAAGTTGCAGACCCAGTGGGACGGACCTTACAAAGTGGTTACCCGAATGAACGATGTGACTTATAGGATTCAGAAGCAACCAAGAGGGACATTCAAAGTAGTACACATAGACCGGCTGGCGCGATACCATGGTGGTAACAACGATGCTCGGGACGAGCATCTTTAAGAGGGGAGTAGTGTTACGAAGGTACAAAGTCACGTGAAACCCTCTACTCAACACTAGATGGCGTTAGAGGTACTGTTGTGAAATTATAAAACTGGAAGTATCTCGAAAACCGCGGCGCGCGAGCGTGAGAAATGAGTCATCTTTCCGGAAGCGTCCAAACCGGTCGATGACGTTCGCGCCTTTTGGAAACGTTCCAGAAAGGAACTTTTTGGAATGGTCTCGGACTCGACTCGGCCTATATAAATAGCCGCAGGGAGGCGAGCGAGTCAGTTCAGTTTGAGCTACCTTCGAGGCGACTTCGAAGCGACAACCAGCGATACAAGGGAAACCTTCTACTTGGCTACGACCTAGGACTTCGTTAGTGCTTAGTGCTTAGTGATTGGACCTAGTGCTTTGTGTTGGACCTAGTGTTAGTTCAATAAATTCTTCAAAAGAGTCAGCAGGTTTTTCTCTCCAAATTCCTCGAACCCTAGCACGTAACAATATCAAACCTCTTCTGTTTTCGCCCATTCCTTTTAAGTTCGAATAACAATAACGTACCGAATAATTATTGTGTAGTCCATACAAGCAATTAGGTTTGCAGGCGTCCAGGGTGTTGTTGACCAGGTCCTGTAGATTTCCGCTGGCGTCGCGCAGCGCCCCCGTTCCGCACAGCACCGACATCGCCAGGTAGCTCGCGAAAGATATCGACAGCGCCAGGAATGTGCCCTTTGGTATAGCTGTAGCGGGGTCCTGAATAAATAGCCGTTCAAGCAGCTAATTTTAACTGCTCCATAGCTGCTCTACTATTTAACGAGCTTAAATACACATAATCAGTTAAAATTGTCAAAGAAAGAGAAATAATGAAGTTATTTTTGGTATCCAGCGTAAATTATAATCTGTGGAGCAAAACTTGTTTACACTAAACGGTAGTAATTTGACCTATCAAAGGTCAAGAAGATTTACTTCTATTCCTACGCCGAGGAAATAAGGAGTAACTTGCAGTAGTAACTTAGTAATTTTCCGTGCGATCAATAACACCTTTAGAAGGTAGATCTTCTATACAATGTATGACTATTAGTCTTTTAGACTAAAGCCATGTACGACTATTAAGTTATTGATTATCACGCAATATAAGTTACCTTTAAATCGCCGCAGATATTAGCGCCGGCCTGCACGCCTGTAACCGCGGGGAAAAACATGGCAAACACGGTGAAGAAGTTGTGGTTAACTCCGTCGCTGTTGCGAAAGTCAGGCCAAATGTTGGTCGCAGCCGTCTCCACTGTTGTGAAAATATTATAAATATTAACTTTGTAAGTGTACAAACGATCCTTTGACGGTGATCTGAACTTTATAAATCTGTACATTTTTAACTTAGCTTTTTGGATTTAATTTTACTATTTATCTTTTTTCCAAACAACAATTTAACATCAAATGTGTAACGTGCATTCTCTTGTACAAAATAATGAAGTAACAAATACATAGTTACAATTAATGCCGACGAAGCCTTGCGCCTGCTGCGTAGCGCTTGTGGGCCCGATAAATGCGCCCATCACATACGCAGCGATAGCCACAACAATGACCGTTATTAGAAAATTCTGTAAACCAACGTCGATATCTCAGAAAAAAAGGAGTACAAAAAAGGTAAAACTTCTTCAAAGTATATCAGGATAAACAAATAAGCTAAAGAATTTTTACAACAAAGGAGCGTAATCTTGTGACAAAATGACGAAGTAAATATGACATAATTATGTAATAAATATGCAATATAAGCAATATGTGAATAATGCAAATATGGGATTAGGTGTGGTACTAACTACGGTATCAAAGTTACTCCTTATTTTGGAAAAAGAAGGATTATTTGTCTTATTTCGTATACTTACCTGGGTTTTAGTTTCCCAGTCCATACCAACCGCGCAGATCAAGCACATCACTAGAAGTGCAATTGTACCCACTATCCTTATATCGTTGACATCGTTATCAATAATTTTAAGGCCGTGGGACTTAAGCAATTCATTGAGGGACTCGCAGAAGCCGATAGTGTTCATACTGGCAGCAACCGCATTTGCAAATGCAAAGATTATACCCACAGATGCGCCAAATTCTGCACCCAGAGATCTTGATACAAGGTAGTAAACCCCACCTGAATTTGCAAAATACGGTTAATACATTTTAAACAAATTGGGCCTAATAACTTATTAAAACTCTTCACGCCTCGCTCTGAGTCTTCAATTCTTGATAGAGAGAGCCTAATGTAAATTTAATATGAGAACTCTACACCAACTAATACACTAAATCTTTTCGTGGTAAATTACGCAGTAGTATACATTTTCTATTGTAAACCTGCCCTAAAGTTCACCTTTATTCACCTTTGCCACAGTAAAGCAATGCTTATGTAACACGTAACCATTAGGACGAGTCCACATCTAACCAATGAGCTTCAAGCGACTGAGTGCGGCAGCTAGACTAAAAAGTTTAGAATTAGACATATTAGGTTATCTAGTCGAACCTCCTTGCACCTGTCCGTTAGTACAGATGGCGCTGAGCGAGAGCGTGGTGAGAACGCACACGAGAGCCGACAGCAGCACGATGAGAATGGTCAACGCCACACCCGCCTGCGCCACGATCCACGAAATGCGCAGGAATAGCATCACGCCCCAGATGTTAAGGAGACAAGGTATCAGCACGCCCTGAATGAATTTAATCTAAGTGGTAAATAAGCAAGTTAAAAGCTAAAATAGCGAAAGGTGATCGCTGCCCATACACATCTGCGAGAAGTTAAAAGGTTGTAGATGTGTTGCCTACAAATGGACAGTGAAGAGACCGTACTCGAATACAATATTAACTTTCTTGTATGTCCCCTACTCCTCAAAATCTACTTCCCGACATTTAATTATAAGAAAAGGGTGAGACGGGAAAGAAGGCTATAATTTAGCATAAGGAATACACATCTATCAGACTATATGCGGAAATGCTTCCACTTCACGCTTACCTTCTGTATTGCTGTGGTATTGATTGGTGTGGTAGTGGTTACACAATTAATAGAAGACTTTATCACTTAGTAAAGTATTTCAACTTTATTTTTGTTATAACTAACCTGAATCCATCCTAATTTTAAACCGCCGTAAGTTGTTAGTTCTGGCGTTGGGTTGCCTTTTCTTTCAGTTTCAGACTCTTCTTTCGCCTAAAATTAGTTAGAATTGACATTTTTATATTCCCGGTTTGACAAACTTGTCTTTCATTGAATTTGAATAATTGGTACACTATATTTTTACCTCCATTTCCAACAAAGAACTTCTTTTTAAATCTTCCATATTCATGTTATTTTTTTTAATTTTAGAGGCTGTTCTGGAAACTGAAAACGTATCAAATTCTAAACGTCTTAAAGTCATTATATTAATCAATTAAATTACTTGTACGTTCTGTAGTTAGCTTTTAAAATTAACTTTACCTATGAGATATACTGATAGATTCGTAACAGTCGAGTTGAAGGAAGGTCTAGCACGAATGTTTGTGACAATCGCCTTCGTATTGTCATCGTTAATTATGGCAAAAATAAGTATGAGATTTTTTGTGTACTTTACGCCTGATAGAGGGCGCTGCGCAAATTTTAATACAAATTTTGTCAATAACGATACGTTGGCGATTGTCACAGATATTCTTGCTAGGCCCACAGGAGTTGAAACCCGTGAACAAGCCCGTTTTAAGTGTCAAAATAAAAGTCTAATGATATCAGGTTATGTCTAGCTATTAAATATTTTTTGCTAGGTAACCTGCTACCCACTTCTCCTATAGGTAGTACAATATAAATTACTTCGAGTTTACTGTAGAACACTGGTATTATAGTTCAACATTTTAAATACACGTTTTTAAATAATACTTTTTGTACTTACGACATTTACTCAAAAGGTTTACCTCCATAATTAGGCACTTAAAATGAAAAAGTTATAAAAAAATTCAACGTAAAAAATATTACAAATAAACCAGTGACACGGGTTACTTATTTCATAAACATTGCTAGACTGACTTGCTCTGCTTACATTGACAATCATAACACCATTTTTACAAGATCTTCTCGCCTTTCGCGAATTTAAAAAATACGTAGAGTAGTAAAAAAAATTATCTACCCACTAATAGTGCAGTTATAATTTTTATGTTGCTGTTGATTCTCTCTTGACTTGACTCTGTTGACTCTCGATTTTCGATTAGCGTTTCAATTTAAATAAATAAAATAATTAAAAAAAATCCATTGAAAAAAAAATTCTATGAACTGGATTATCTTTTTTTCCGATTCAATTCAATCTATGACCCAATCCACAAAAACCCATAATAAAGAAATTTAATTGATTATTTTCTTAAAAAAAACGGTGAAATCATTGACTTCAGTCATTTATTTCATTAACTACTTTCAATTGATATTAATAAGTATACACTAAGTTATATAAGTTAAATCCTAAGTTATGTAAGTTTTGTACTAACTTTTCTCTATCACAGTTTTAACAACTCTAAGTGGTATCACATGAGAAATACCTCGTTGGGTACATCACAGCTCTTCACTCAGTGGTCGTTCAAAACAATCAATCATTCAAACGTCACGGGTTCGAATTTCTGTTTACATTTTCGTCTGCTTCTTGTAAATTTTTATGATAGTTATTTTTCTAGTTATCTATAACAGGTGTGCAGTGATGTCATGGTTACTGTAATAATATGATGTCGTAGTTTAATGCTTGATTGAGATAGTGTTGAGACACATCTGCGAAACGTAAGGCGCCGAACGTTTGGTTGAATTCAAGTTTAGAATTAAGGTTATGTTTTCGGATTAAAGATGTGGAAAAATGGGGTTTTGCTCCTTTATCTCAAGAGCCTTTTCAAAAATATCGATGTACCTGTTTATTGCACTATGTTTTATGTTTTCAGATTCTTTCTTAAAAGTAAAGATTCCTTATTGATATTTTTCTTAATCTTCGATTTATTGTTTCCGCTGTTATGACAAATAATCAAAATGACATTACCATTTACTTTCTTTTTTACAGTACAAACTATTTACGAAATTTCTGCAAAAATTCTGTACGGAAAAATTGCACTGGAAATTGATTGCGGCTTAAGTGGAAATAGGACAAGGTTATGATGACGAAGATATTATATCATTTGAGTTTAATTTTCTGTCTAGTTGTATTAATCAGTATTCATTTGAAATTTCTCACGAACATCAAACCAAAGTAAAAAAAATTGTTTTCTTTGTAATTTAATAAAATATATTTATAAAAAGAAAAATTTATTACGAAAATAAATCTGTCTTTCATGTCTGTTATAATTATTGTTGATAACATAAAAATTAAGGTTGTTTATTTAATATAAAACTAATACAATTTTTAGGTAAATTTTATACAATTATATTCATTAAAAAAAAAATAATGGGATACGTACATTTAATTATATTTTATTCGGGTGTCTATAAATTATAATTAACATAATTATTGTATTAAAATAAACAAATTAAAAGAAAAATCATTTTAAAGTATAAATCAATTCACTTTTGTATTTACTGAATGACAAAAATGTTAAAGCATTGATTTGTTCTAAATTTATTAAGATAACATTAAATATTATATTTTAATACTCAAATTAATTCTATTCATTAGCTTAATAAAGTATTATAATAAAAATATTTGATCACGAGCATCGCCAGGGGGGAGATGTAGAGAAATGAAACATGTTAATACGTATAAAACCTACTTTGTATAAAACCAATATTGGTAACAGACTCCCGCCTCCCTACATCTAACTTATGTAATAATAATATTCATTAAATTATGTAAATTTTCGTTATATAAATGCTAATTAAGTTTGCTATTTAAATGTTATAATGTACTAAGTGTTGTACTTTAAGTTATATTAAGTTGAAAAGTCACAAAATGATATCTGTTTCACCGAAAAAACCAACGGATATGAATTAACAAGAAGTTATATTGGTCTTAATAAGTAAAAAATTCCTGAACAAATTTTAGTGTCTCGCTTATATGTCTGTTATATGCACCAATAACTATGTTAACACCAGTGTGCTTTTCTATTCATCTTGCTTGTTCTTCCGATTTTCGACACCTTTTATAGAAAGCACCTGTATAAATATAGTTTGCAACACTCGCAGGAATAATATTGCTTGAATATTAAAGATTACGCAAGCTTGTTGCATTACTTAACAAAAATAAGTACCAATTAGAGGAAAATATTAACTACACTTACTACAACTAAGTTACGTCACTTAAAATTAAAACTACTCTAAGGGCCTGTTTCATAATGTCCAAGTAAAGTCCTGGATAACTAACAAATAAATTAACTGATAGATAAATTTTTCTGAAAATAGTTGTCGTTTCATAGCTCATTAGGAGATTGCGAGCTAACGTTAATCGCTAACGATGATTTTATTTGACAAGTTCCTGGTAGATTATTCAGAAGACCTGGACATTGTGAAACAGATAACAACTTACGTATTATTTAAATAATCAATTATTATTATATTTAAAATTAATAGCAATACTGTAATGTGGAGATGAACTTTGGTTGTAATTGTTTTTATTTCTAAACAAATAAAAAAAATCGTTAAAAACATGTTTCTAATACTAAATATTACAAAATAATAAGTAACTTTTAGTTAACTTTAAATTTGATTAATCATAACACTAATCTATATATATAAAAGAAAGTTGTGTTAGTTACACCATTTATAACTCAAGAACGGCTGAATCGATTTGACTGAAAATTGGTGGGCAGGTAGCTTAGAACCAGGAAAAGGACATAGGATAATTTTTAACCCATTTTCAATTTTTTATTCCGCGCGGACGGAGTCGCGGGTAAAAGCTAGTTCTAAATAAAGAGTAATACAAAAACGAATGTTTTGAATTTGCTAGAATAAAACAAATACTTCTTTATGTTATGTTAATTTAGAGAAAAAAATAAATAAATTATTAATTAACACTTTATTAAATTAAAGGGAAATTTAATAAAGTATTACTCAATAATAAATTAATTATGAGTTCGCCTTTTTTGACTTAAGACAACAAAAAATTACTTGGTGGTTGGGGTATTCGTGTAATGTTTTACAATTTGAAGTTAGGAGTAGAACGTGAGGACGGAGGTGTGGTTGCCGCGCACAAACAACATGGGCGGCAGACCTCGGCTCATCACCTCCAGCCACGCCATGTACAGTGGCGCAGATATAGAACCCTGCACACACAAACATCTTACTATAGAAACCCTTTGCATCATCTCTTTCTGATAGTAAAGACGACAACGCGAAGTAATACTTGATGGTGGTTCAATTTCAAGTCAAACTACGGTTTTAAAAATTCCATTAATGCTTGATTTATTGGGTACCCTCATGTTACGACAAGGACCAATGAACTCGAGGCTTTGAGGGGCCGAGGGATTCATAGCTTCACTCTCACATTACGAGATTTTTTTATTACCCGTCGAAAAATATCCCTCAAATTCTTTTGATTCTGGCCTCATTCTTCTCAAATGAGACATGTAGGAAATCTTTATAAATTAAAATTTTATATATAAGTATATATAGTGTATAATATTTGATGAAATAGGGTTTAATTTTTATTTAAATATTTTATTTATAGGTCGTCCAATATTAAGTAAACCGACGGCTATGGTCATCCGTAGCATCAGAGGTACCGTAGATGGGGACCAACATTTAAGGAAGAAGTACGCTCTTAACTTAAATAATTTAATTATAGCGCAGAGGACTGTATTGGATATTTTAGACATATCGTATTCTCACCTTCCTAGGCATAGGTAATGACATGACGACGAGGCGCGCCTCCTGCGAGTTAGCTAGCAGCAACTCCCGCAGCCGCAGCTGACGGTTGGTCTTCTCCGCCAACGTCGATAGCTCAGACTCACTGATGCGGCATTCTGAGTTACAATATTAAGACCGTGACAAGTGTGGTAGTGGCCATGAGTAATATAGTGAATTGAGTTATGATGACGTGTAACCACAAAGGGTTTTATTTTGTCTCTAATTATTGTAAGAGTTGACGAATTACCTTCTCTCGCATTGTCACCTACAAAGCTCTTGATGATATCGTCAAAGAGTTGCTTAGTCTCGGGCTGCGGCGGCTCCGTGATGTCCTGTACCATTGTAAGCGACGAGTAGTCGATGCGAAACTTGGCCAGCAAGTTCGCCATACTGGACAACAAATACATTCATGTAAAATAATTAGTGTTAATAACTACACCGAAATACAGCTTTTGATACAGTCACAGTTCTTTAAAAGACTATCAACGGTTGAGTTACTAATTATTACAATGATTTCATTTTTAAATAATTCAATGTTTTCTATTTTCTAGAATTTAAAACATGGTCTTCTATAAGTGAATAGAGTGTCTAACTGTACTATATCTCGTAGACCAAGTCATTGCAGCTATTCCGTAAACAACTTCTGCCGTTTCTTTGAATAATCCCTATGTTGTAGACGCGTAACTTACTTCCTCTCCTCCAGTTCCAGCTCGTGATGTCTGTTGGCGAGTGCGAAGACGCGCAGTTTGCAGCTGGCCCAGCTGGAGCGCTGCGACAGGATGTAGGGCAGCAACATCGTCAGCCCACCATCGTCGTACAACCACCACACGTCCACTGTACCCGCCTCCTGGACAACACATGCTCGTCATTACTTCAGCACGTGAAACCAAACACCCAGTTTAGGACCACCGAACATAGCCTACTTCGCCGGGGTCGATTGCTTGAAACTGTATGTCTAGTTTGGCATTTAGGATGCAGATATTGAATAATAGTCTAGTCTAGTCTAGTCTATTTCGTATACCTGTTTTCGCTGGAATATGCTCATTTGCGTTAACTGGTCGTTCGACACCTCGAGGCCGGATGATGATTTATAAATTATCTGCTTGTGGAAATCGATCGGTTTCTTGTCTTTTTTCTTCTCTTTCTCCTTCTCCTTTTCCTTATCGCTCTTCTCAGATATTGTAAATGAACGAGATGTCGTAAGTGTCAATAAATCTGTAACGATATAAGAGTATAAGAATTATTGGTAAGTAATTGTACTAATATCCTAACAATATCTAGAAATGTGTTGGTCTGTGAAAGGTCCATGAAACAGGCTATAGCAATACTAAAGTAAAACGTTATTGTAGCACGAATTTTACGCACTAAGGTTATGGCGGCTGGAGGGTTGCGAGTCTGGATGCAGCGCGCGCAGGTCGAGGTCTGAGTCGGCGTGCAGGATGTGGGGGGCGGCGGCGCGCACGCGCAGCTCCGCGCTGCTGCCGGAAGTGGCGGTGAGGCCGCGCGAAGCCGGCGCCTCCTCCCCGGCAACCGCGCTGAAGTCCAGTCCGCCACTCACGCGCACCATCGCTACTGCCAGCCGAGTCTCGAATGCAGTACTGTTCAAATAGACACGATTAATAACTCTCACCGTATAATTAGGTCGATATTTAGTCAATATTTCAAAACAGTGAAACTGCCGTAGTCATTAAGTGGTTTCGTTTATTGTACATTTAGTAAGACAAATATAAACTAAGAGATTTTCTTATTGATTAATTAACTAAGTGAGGCAGAAAGTCTCTGTGCTTGAACTTACTGTAGCACGTTAAAGTAAGAGACCAGGTCCTGCGTGGGCGCGGTGGCCCAGTCGGCCTTGTAGCCCATGAGCAGCACGTTGGGCGCGAGGCGGCCGACGCCCGCCGCCTGCATCAACGCGCGCGCTCCCTCCTCGAACCCGTATCCGCTGACGGCCGAATAGAAAGCGCGCACCTTGCGACCGCGCAGCCACTCGTCTGCGGCGCGCGCCACACGAGCGCGCTCCTTGTATGACATTTTCGTCTGCAACGGGAAAAATGTATCGCTAGTTAGTAAATGGCGCTATACCAAAAAAAAATCACCTAGATCCCGGTTAACGTACGGGAGATATGTCGCCGACGATCATGAGGGACCCAGCCTTGGTGAGGAGGTGGGCGAGGTCGACGAGTGCGGGGCGATGCTGCGGCCGGCCCGCCAGCACCAAGAGCTGGGGCCAGTAGTTCTTGACGTGCTCGCCTGTGCGCGCCAGACTGTGCGCGCTCGCCAACGCCGTCTTGTACATTTGCGCCTGCGTGCTGCTGCCCCAGTTCACGTCTGACATATAATACGTAAGTAATAAGACATTGACGTAAATATGATTATCAGAGTTGTGTAATGCTATCAATCTAATCACTAGGAGCTCATTCAACGCTTTGCCAAACGGAAGATTTCTCATTTAGTAATCACAAGTAAGTACCTGTGGCAATATACGAGTACGTAGGTATCAGATATGTCATACAAAGTTTTAAAATGAAGGAAAAGTATGATCACTTCTGGAGTACAGCAAAAAGCTCTCATCTCATTAAAATTTATGGTAGAGAGAGACATAAATCTATCTATTTTTTTACTTATCTTTTCCATTTACATCAATTATTAAACAAGTTTTCCCCCCTCAGTCTCTGAGATCCAACAAGTTACTAGACACATCTATATAAAACTACAATTTCTTGTTAGCAACGATATCTATATTTATGCAACTTCAATGCAAATGTACGTGAACGTACTAAAGAGAAAATGAGGCAATAATTCATTGAGACCGATACAAATTTAGCTTTCAGTCAACAAACTATTTACGTTCGTAACGTATTCTACTAACGCGCAGACATGTGTGAATACGACCACACGTGTATGGGAAACGTAATCACCTGGTTTCCGATAATGGACAATGAGGTAGAGGGTGAAGAAGATAGCGAAGGTGACTAGCGACATGACCCAGCTGATGAGCAGCATGATCGCCACGCACATCAGGAAGCCCAGCAACGATACCCACACATTGTAGTACTGCAAAAATATAGAAGTTAAGAAATTCATATAGTATTTGAGAAAGCCAGCGCTTGCATCTAGCCTAGACACCTGTCAATATAATATGTAGTCAAATATTTTAGAAAAATTTTATTAGAATATAGATTATATTTATTTCATATCATTTTTACTAACCCGGAATGTGGGTCGCCAGCCGAGAGGTCTGACCAGGGCCGCGTGGAATGTGCAGAAGTTGATGAGTGCATACGAAGCCAGGTAGAAGTTAGAGATCAGGGGCGCTATCGTATTCAGGTCAGCTGCAAACAATTCACTTACTAAGAAGACAGAACAGGCGGAAATTCGGCTGGTAATCATTAGACAATCATCAATGTATTCATACCAATAAGAAGGAAGATAAGAGAGACGAAGAATGTTAGAACGTATCCGCGGTAGGGCTCGCCGTGCTTGCCGTAGGGCTTGGCGAAGAAGATGAGTCCGGGGTAAATGCGGTCCACGCCGAGCGCCTGAATCAGCCGCGGCACCGATAGCAGATTGGTAAGTGCCGTCGACAGCGTCGCTGCCCAACACCCACCATAGATCAACGGGCCCCACGCCGACATCAGTTGCATCACCTACAAACAAATAACAAAGACTTTTCTATAAATTGGCTATCATTGGTAACTATCTTAAGCAGCATTTACAAATAAGTTCCATCAATCGTATAGTTTTAACTTTCTTTATTCATGGAATCAAAATAATATTTACCGAGTAGCTGTTATGCAAGCCATACTTGCAGCCGAGTGTTGTATTGACACAGTCGCTAATGGCACTATAATCGATAACTGTGCCGTTGAGTGTGAGAACATCAGTGACATTGCCGCTGGCATCCCGCAGTGCGCCACCACCGGAGATCAGAACCATTAGCGCATAGCTCACCATGGAGATGAGCAAAGCTAAAAGTGTACCCTTGGGGATGGCTGAAGCTGGATCCTATAAGATAAATAAAATAACAAAAATCAGTCGATATGTTTAAAATTTCATTGTGATCTTCATATTTTAGCAATTATACATGAAGATAACTCAATAGATTCGATGGTCGATGTATCCAAATAATTTTCTAGACTATTTTGTTTGGTAAAATGTTACAGTTATCTGAGTGTTGAAAAATTTACTGAAGGTAAAGTTATAAACGCACAGTAAGCTTTGATCGTTCGTTATTAGTTGATACGTCATCAAATAAATGGCACGCGCCTGGCAGGCGAAGTTACATCTAAAATGAATGTGAAGATAAATGATGAATGACTACGATGAGTTTCATTTAATAACAGTTCAATTCTGTGAATGACAATGATCCATTTATTTTCATTCACGGGAGCTAATGGATTGACGTTTTAAATGATTCATGTCGTCGTTAGTTTACTTGTTGAATCACTGTCTTCGTTCTTGGAAAGTTATGACTTTAAATATCTTCATCATTGGTCACTCTAGTTATTTCCTCTTTTAAGCACTCAGTTTTCCCAAACAAATCAGTCTACATATCAGATTGGGCACTATATAACACTCTTCTTTGGCTTTGACTATTTACATAAAGTTAACAATGGTAGACGCCAGCAACAACAACATCTGTTGCATGAATTGGTCGGCTCGTCCGTTGAAATACCACGACCACACAGAAGACAAGCATCAAGTAGAAGCGATTCCGCGTTTCGTCTGATGAGTGTGGTGCCGTAGGCCTAATTTTAGTCGCCTTTCGCCTTCTCAATCTTTTCTTATTAGGAAAGGATGAAAAGGGAAAGTTTATTTGGCGGAAGATGGGACGCATAGGAAGGGGAAATGTCCTCTTTCTGTGCGTCCTCTTCTCCGTTGATTAAAGGTAGGAAACGCATCTGCATTTGCGGATGTCCATGGGCGTCCATAAAAAAAGTCAACACATATATTCGTCCATTTTGGAAGGTTATACTGTCAAGAGACATTTATCATAATGTTAACTAAAACATTGTTATATTGTATGAATAATTATATTGATTGAACATGTCATACAACATGTTCAGCCACTGGATATAATAATAAACACATTAATTCCGCGCCAAAAGATGCTCGTAAACAAACAATATGGAGAAAATAACGCTGCTAGAAAATTTTTAATAGAATGTCAAATGTTGAAGCGTTGTTACAACGTATTTTTCTTCCCAAAGAATATGAGAAGGATGAATGATTTTTAAAGAGAGTGGCGAAATTTATTTTTACTTAGTAGCTTGAAATAAAACGAGTCACCAACCTATTAAATGTAATAGATGTCTCGAGATCATAGTTCGAGGTAGACAACGATATGATTCCGAATTTTGTCAATCTAATTGACATGTTGACGGTTTGTTCCTAAATTGTGCCCGCAATTGAATTTATTGGCAATTGCCGCTCGCATTCATCGCTTTATTCCTGTCCTGGTTTTGTAATACGAAATATAATAAATAGCAATTGCCATAAATAGCAAATGAAATAAAGAACGAATCTTGGTGATGACCATTGCAGTTGACTTTTTTATCGTAGAACATATGCGACGTAGTTAGATGATGCGAAACTGTACGTTTCCAGCCTGAGAGAAAATATTCTTGTACACTGCAGAGTATATTGCAAAGAAGTAAGACAAGTCCATAAAATGTCTATTTCAGTGACCGTACAATTTCGTTCCATATTAAAAGCACTTTGGTTGCGGTCGTGTATATTTCTTAACTAGCTTTTACCCGCGATTCCGTCCTCGCGGAATTAAAAAAATGCACACAGGATAAAAAGGTTCCTATGTCCGTCTCTTAGTTCTAAGCTACCTCCCCATAAATTTTCTGCTAAATCAGTTCGACCGATCTTGAGTTATAAATAGTGTATATATCTTGAGTTATATATAGATGTAAACTTCCCTTAGTGTTAATTCATTTTTCTTTAAAAGCTTAATCTACTGCCTCCTTTAGTATATAGTAGTTACATAGACGTGCAACAAGTGTGACGTCATCACGTAACACGCCCCTCTCCCACAATCGCCTACCAGATCGATAGCACTCCACGTGTTTGCGATGGTGACCCCGAATGACCCGCTCGTATTCGGACAACCATTGTGTTGACTGCAATAATTGACGTGAAACAAACTTAGGTGCGGGGAAGGCTGTTTCAAGTTTCATAAGAAATAACTAAAATTCTGTTTATCAAGTTACGTGAAGTTAACGTGGATGAAAAATTTAGTTGCAGACAGTCAAAAGATGTGACACGATTTTGTTAGTAAAACGACTGGGAAGTGGGAGCTGATGGTAACTTCATATTGAGTTTACTTAAGTTGATAAGTACATACATCGTCTCATTATCATCATCATTAAATATCAAAAAGATTATTTGACTATTTTTTAAGGCCCATCGGAAATAAAATCTTTAGAAAACCATAGCAAAATATGGTAAACAGAAGATTTGTAGATTGGGGCTCTAGGACCAACTTTCCTGATATATTGCAGTCCAATTTTGTCCCAGTTGTTTATTCCACGTATGTATAGCCATGACCTGGTTTCTCCGAACTAAATACAGATTACTATTATTATTTTGCAGAAACGGAAGAACTATATTTTACACACATTTGTATTTAAAAGATCGCATATTGTTTTGTCGAAGTTTGCTGATGCATTTTCCAAATTTTTATTAGGGTCCGTTGAGTCAATTGATGGTTGACTGATCGAATAAACGACTCGCGTCAACGATACAAATTACACGCGCACTTGCCACGCAAAGTACAATATTTGTTTCGAAGATATACGTTGCTTTGTGTACGAAGGGTTCGAGTGTTAATATTTTCCGATATATTATATTAAGAAAAGTATTAAAGTACCGAATAAAATATTAATTACTAACTGTCTACATATATTATTGTCTCATTTGTGACTCAAAGGAATAGTGGCACAATAAGTGCTAGCGCTTCGCCCACCAGTTAATTAAGGCGTGCTGACATCGCGACCTACCAGCGTTTCCATTAAACTTATTTACTCCGCAAAACGTTACAACGTTAAACGTTAAACGTTTTTTTCGAAGTTCAGATGATCTTTTATACGGTAAAATAATTTCTTCATTTAAATCATATTCTTTAAAATAATAAACACAAACTCAGAATTGATTTTAGATATTAACCACCGAACTCATAGTCATGTAACGATCACTGAGGGAGTTCCTTAGAATAGACTTATAATATAAGTAACCTATACTGAAGGTCTGTCAAGTATCACCGAATTTTATTAATTGAATAAATAATAATTATTCATAAAAAATTAAGTAACAAGCAACTTCAAAAACAAATAAGACAATAGGGTATCGATAATATATTAACATATTAAACCTTTTACTTACCTTAAGATCTCCGGAGATGTTAGCTCCCGCCTGTATCCCGGTCACCGATGGGAAGAAGATGGCAAACACCGTGAAGAAATTTTGGTCCAAGTTCTCGCTGTAGCGAAAGTCAGGGCCCAAGTTCGAATCGAATACCGTCGCTGACAGGAATACGAATTGCAAAGTTACCATATTTAAAAATTTATTTAACAACAACATGTAGCCGTTAACAATAACACGGAAAAGGGAATAAAAAGAATCTACAGAATTCTGGGCAATTATAATGGTTTATTATATTTAAATTCTGATGGAAGGAACCTTGAATAATACTGACATTGTTGCCTACATATCTACATTATAATAAAACGGAAACTCACCACTTAAGCCGACAAATCCCTTAGAAAATTCCTCAACGTCGCTCGGGCCCATAAATGTACCCACCATGAAATCAACCATTGCCACCACGATTATCGCAATCAGGAAATTCTGCAAAAGAAAAGAGAAGTAAGACCACAATAAATGAAACAGAGAATAATTACAGCTTACAGACGTATAAAAGTATTCTGACGATTTTAAGAAACCATCTTACGGGAATTTAAAGAGCAGAGCTTTTGAATGCGAAAATAATGATTTTCATTTAGTACCTAGAATGTCTCTTTAGTTCATTGAAAGATGGAACTTGTATCGAAAAGTTTATTAAAGTCGCTGTAAAACTAAAGTGTTGGTTGCATAGGGTAGTGACTTTTTAACCTTGAAATAAACATCAATGAAACCGTGTAAATAAAGCGCTTATTTTTGCATTCGAGCAAGGCATAAACATATATATTGATAGGCGTTTGTAGGGCGGTCGCCATTTGCAAGACCGCTATTTCTATACCTAGACCAATGCACTTTGGAACCAGTTTGCAATTCGATCAGTTAAAGACTAGCACGATCGCTTCTCATGATCTTAACGAAATAATTGTTCTAATAGTCGCGAAACAGTACCTACATGTACATACATGTAGAGCCAAAGAGTTATATTTGCTTCCCATTTAGAATAGAAAACTGCTATATGATTTTCGAATTAATTCTAAGAAAAATCTTAATTTCAAATAATATTTATAACGAAATGTACATTAAATAAACGGCCTCGAATGTACATCAAGTAAGACGCGCACATTTAATTTGCACGGAATTAAAAGTAATTTACGGATCCAATTAAACGCAAAGCTTTTACTCGAGGACACGCGCGTCTCTGGCAATGAAGCTATATTACGATCAATCTTCCATCACGTCCTTGTAATTTGGCGTGTATACTTTGTTTTGCGAATGGAAAATTCCAGAAGCGTTCATATTTAATAGTCTTCAGATAGATATATTTTTTATTATAAATACTACTTATGTTACCTTTTTTAACTAAGAAATGTTTAATGTTATAATGCTAACATAAGACATTTGAGGAGTGTCGGAAAAAAACGAATAAAACACTTTTTTTTGTGGAAAAGAATAAAAATGTGGTCAAATTCATAGTTCACAACCAATTGTCAAAATTCATCGGTTTTTGTACCAACGCTCCTCATTTTTAATATGCATCAATCTATTTAAATTTCTATGTCCAAAAATATTGGAATTTCTTTTAAATTCCATATAACTCGTTAAATTAACTCTAATAATATTCCACTACAATACGCATACTTTAAACTTCCTCTTAAATTACTAACGTAAACCGATAGATTATTCCTAAATGAGTAAAAGACAATAAAGTAATGAAATAATAACCTGTGCTTTGCTCTCCCAATCCATTCCAACTGCGCAAATGATACACATTAGTATCAGTGCAATTGTACCCACTATACGGACGTCGTTGGGCCCGTTATCGATAATCTTTACACCCTGGGTCGATAGTAGATCATTCATGGAGTCGCAGAAACCAATAGTGTTCATACTCGCCGCAACCGCATTCGCGAAGGCAAATATAATACCAACAGACGCACCGAATTCCGGGCCCAAAGATCTAGAAATGATGTAATAAATTCCACCTGAAACAATATTATTATTTAGATATTCTAATTTCGTGTGGTTTATAAATATATTTATTGCTTTGTAACGAAGTAAAGTATAGAATTTGTAACATATTATGAAAGGTTTTGTATAATTTGATGATGGTTATGCAACGATTTTAATCGTAGAGTGTTTTTTCAATAAAACTATGATAAATATATTTATAACTAAATGTAAATTTTCTTCGTATCAATCAAAACATACCACTCACAATTGAAACCATTTTTAAGGGTTTCAACATCTGAAAATGTTTGGCACCTCTGTATAGCCTTGTTGAATGAAAAATAAAAAAGGTCACAAAAGCAATATTCCTTTAACACACATAATAATAACTTTAAAGTAGTGTAATTTATTTAAAATATCTATATATATAAAAGAAAGTCGTGTTAGTTATACTATTTATAACTCAAGATCGGTCGAACTGATTTAGCTGAAAATTGGTGGGCAGGTAGCTTAGAACCAGGAAACGGACATAGGATATTTTTTACCCCGTTTTCTATTTTTTATTCCGCGCGGACGGAGTCGCGGGTAAAAGTTAGTTATTTATAAAGTTTAGCTGTAACCTATATAACAGATATTTGAGGTGAATTTACTACAGAAATAACTATCGAATGTTTTCATATGTATCAAAGACTTCTGTATGATTTATTACTTGAAATAAACGAACTGTAAGGCAACAAGTTGTAAATAATCTATGTAGATATTTTACTACGAGTTCACCTTGGTCTGATCACCTTGATCTGGTGTTATTCTATCAGTACAAGGTTTCCCACTGGAGAAATTTTCCCCTCTATATCTTAGTAGAAAACAAATGATTCATGGTACAACATAAGTTAAATAATACTAGCTGTCGTTCGCGACTTTGTCCGCGTCCAGTCAAGAAATCTTAATAGTGGTATGATAAATAGATAGTATCTGCTGAATCTTATATACCTATATAACATTTCCATGTCTTAATGTTAGTTACCATACTCCTCCGAAACGGCTTGACCAATTGTTATAAAATTTTATATTCATATTCACTAGGTCTGAGAATCGGCTACTATCTATATTTCATACCGCTTTTAATTTTTTTAATTGCGCGCGGGCAGAGTCGCGGGCGACAACTAGTATGTATATAAAATTTCATAAAAATCGGTCAAGCCGTTTCGAAAGAATATAGTAACTAAGATTGTAACCAGAGAATTTTATATATAAAATTATGTTATTGTAATAAATATGAATCATAAATAGTTGTTTAACTGCATTTTGTAGCGCCACGTATTATATAATATAATTATTATCACATAATACTGACGATGCGTAGTGAATGCAAGCTGAGACGGTTTCAGTATAGGCTACATTTTATGTACTATATACTGTATGTAGTTCGTGGCTACATATATATGTTGTTTTAACGCTGTCTAGGCCTCGTGGATGTGTCCGTTCTGACAGCGTTCTGACAGCTTGTAACAATTGGCAAATATTTTTATGGGATATACAATGTTCTGTTATCTTTGTTTGAATTTGTTTAAGTATAGACAATAAAATTTTTATGAAAGAAAATCATTAGTGTATTAAACTTTGCGTACTTTTTTTTAAACTGAAAAGGATTTGCTTTATCCAAACCCATTTTTAAGAATGCAGCACCGATCAGTGAAGCATAACATAATTTCATAAAATGCTTATCTTCTATGGATGAATGGTAAGGTTCTGCCTGATAGTCTTTTGTTATAACTGTCCCTCTTACTATTTCAAGACACAAATAACACTTAGGGTATTTCAGATGTATATTTTTTATGAATTTACATTTAGTACAATCCTGGCATTGTTACATTCGGTCATTAAGTCGTATCCCTTTGTGTAGAATATGAGAAATCTACATTTAGGATATTACTCTGTGGCGTAATACCTCTAAACGCATAAATCTAATCTAACTTACCGCCCTTAACCTCTCCATTGGTGCATATAGCGCTCATAGAGAGGGTAGTAATGACGCAGACGATGGCGGAGAGCGCGATGATAAGCAGCGAGAGACCGATGCCAGCTTGCGACACCACCCAAGAAATGCGCAGGAACAGCATTACACCCCAAATGTTTAGAAGACATGGTATCAGCACACCCTATACAACACATACAAATACAATATAGAGAACGTGACAAAGACATTAACAAACAAATGAATGGAACTGTTCTGTGAAGATTACAATGTGACTCCGTCCGTGCGGTATTAAAAAAACCTTATTAAGTAGCCAATGTGTCCTTCCAAACTATATTCTACATCTATGCCAAATTTCATCAAGATCCGTAGTGCCATTCCGGAGATACCTTCAAACAAACATCCATCCATCCATCCATCTAAACATTCGCATTTACAAATATACATACAAATATACTTTATTGTGCACTATCATGGAGTTACAAAAAAGAAAGTACATCAGGATTTCCACATTATATTTTATAATATTAGAAAGATATAATAAGAATACTCCGTAGAGGTATATAAAGATAAAAGTAATTTTTTTTTTATAGGTGAAGGGGGCAAACGAGCAACGGACCGAAAGTTATTTGGTCCGACGCCCATGGACATCCGCAACGCCAGAGGAATCGCAGATGCGTTGCCGGCCTTTAAGGAAGGTATACGCTCTTTTCTTGAAGGTCCCTAAGTTTGTTTTTACGGTTAACAGTCATAAATTACATAAAAGTTTAACTTTAAAAATCGCTGTTTTGGTGTTAAAGTTTACTGTCCAATAAGCAAATATTCTAGATAACGTAATTCCTATTCCGGTCATATATAAATATATGATGATAGTAAAATGTATATCCTTACCTGAATCCATCCTAATTTTATGCCGACCACTGGTGTTGGTGATTTTGTATCTCTTTGGTTTTGTCTTTGATCGTCCTGAAATAATACAATACTTTTAGATAAATAGCAAACAGAAAAGAGTATATAAAATCGTTAAAAAGAATATCGATTACAACATAAATATTTTGAATTACATATATTTTTGTATTTATGATAAATTTATAATTGACAAATTGAGGCTAGTGTCGTAGTCGTCAGCTCACTGTATTTTTCCGCCGAGTGACGTATCCAACTTAAGGGTGACTCGGGTAGTGTGAAATTTAGATTTTCATTTAGGTATCGAATTCAAAAGAGGGTAGTTTGCCATTGATGTTTAGTAAACATTACAAATATTGCTTTTGTTTCAATGATATTTTAAATTTATTAACTATTGTTTATTATAGATTATAAAGTATAGTTTTGTTGATTTCGAATGAATCTATATTCGAGATTTCACAATAAATAACATATTTACATCTTTATGTAATAATGCAAATTGCACACATCATCGACCATGCGCAGTTACAATGCCAGCCAGGGTTGCTTAGCATACTTATCCGTCTTGTTTTATCTTAAAAACTACATTTTAATAACAATTAATTTAAATATACTCAGTAGACGAACACACTCAGGATATTTGAGAAATATCTGCACTAATTGCGTAATTAACAATTAAAAGTAAACCAACGGAACATATTACTTTTTAGCCGACTTCAAAGAGAAGGAGGTTATCAATTCGACTGTATATTTTTTTTTATATGTGTTACCGCGAAACTCCGCCTCTGGTGGTCCGATTTTGATAAAAATTATTTTAATCGAAAGGAAGTGCTTGCAGATGGGTCCCATTTTTTTTTTATTTTTTATTTATTTAGATTCATACAAAAACGGATCAATACTTCTCTATACTAATTATTGAAATCTCTACTTGATTAATCAAGTTATTGCATATAGTAGTCATAATATGCATTAGGTTTAAACAACGCTTATAGATTGCTTGCGCATGCACAGGAAAGCGTTCATAAGCTTTGATGTGGAAAACATTCCGTCTTTAATATGCGTCACGACTGTACTAATTTTATTAACTATATTTATAAGGATTTAGTATAAATGACAATTGTACCATATTGATAGGATCGTAAGATTTATTTTTATATAGATTACTAGCTGTCGCCCGCGATTCCGTCCGCGCGCAGTAAAAAAAAAATGAAAAATAGATGTTGGCCGATTCTCAGACCTACTGAATATGCTCACAAAATTTCATGAGAATCGGTCAAGCCGTTTCGGAAGAGTACGAGAACGAAAACTGTGACACGAGAATTTTATATATTAGATAAAGAATACTTTAAGTCATATTATAAATAGGTTTAGTGTAAGTGCTTCTTTTTGCTACTAATACTCGTAACATATTTATGTCCCTTTCAAAATAATAAATTAGTATGACAAGTGACGAGCAAGAAAACTCATTCTTAAATTAAAATAACTCTCAATAAAGGTCTGCGAGCAGTGCTTTTAAGGTAAGAAAGAAAATCTTTTCATGACGTGACAGCCCTACGTAATACGAACAGGTGACAGCGATCCATGATGTGATGATTGCGCCGCATCTCGCACTATCCTGCCTAGCTAAACAACGGAATAAACAGATTCGTTATACCTTACACCTGTTTATTATTGACGTAGATTTACGATTTCAATGTCACAGGGCCTAGCACGATATTTGTGACAATCTTCTTCGTACGGTCATTGTCAATTATGTCAATATTAAAATGAGATTTTTGATGTACTTTACGACCGATAGCTGCACAAATTTTAATACAATTTTTTTCGAACACGATACGATAGCGATTGTCACAAATATTCGTACTAGGCCCACTATAAACCAGATAATATGATACAAACGTAATCAAGAGATTAGAACAAAAATAAGTAAGACTATACGCAAATTTTGAATAACCATAATTGTTACTTGTTTTTAGCCGACTTCAAAAAGAAGGAGGTTATCAATTCGACTGTATTTTTTTTCCTTTCTCTACCATGCTTTATTAACATTCAGTACGTTTTGTTGCTAAATGAACGATCAAATACACATATGTATAAAATATTAATACGAACTCAATAGCTTTGCAACAATTAACTACATAGAGGCCAGTTCTAAACAATACAACTACTGTATAGAAGAAATCTTTACAACCAGATAAGACAAAACAGAAGTGGCCGATACCAAACTAAACCGGTGAGAACCGCTTGCGTACAATACAATATCACCGAGAAAATGGCCAACGATAAATTACTCTTTGTTTTAAGTGGATGTCTACGCTGGTTAATTGATGTCAATTAATAAAATAAAAAATAATTTTGATGAATTCATATTTTTGAATAAATTGTAATCTAGGTCTACATTTTGATGTCATAAATGACTGACTGACATCAACTAAACAAGAACTTCGTTTAGGAATAAATTAAAATTATAGTTAACTTTTTTCCGCAAAATTATATTTTGATCGGTAATAAATTGTAATATTTTAATTAAGTGACGACAGAGAAAAAAACAACATTGATAATTCTATGGTCTTGGCGGAAAATGCAGTTAGTTATTAATAAAGTTATACTGATTTTCTGAACGTGAGACGATGATAAATATTGGATAAGTTCAATTTACGACTTAATAAATATGATTCTGTAAGCTTGAAACAATTTAATATAGTGTTCGTGAATCTAAATAAGATATTTATATAGCTGATTTAGTCGCAAATTTATACTACATAGAAGACCTCCAAAGAATTTTTATCTACAGAAATAACCGTCTACGTATTTCTGGTATATCAGGAACAGACTTTATATGTCTGCAAAGCATTACTGTAGGCTTCCACGTCCACAACACTGGCACCGAAACATAATGTTATCGTCCACACTTATCAAAAAAAGAAAGACGACAAAATGTTTTTGCAAAGTGTTTCGGTAGTGGAAACTTACCTTAATCTATAACGAGACCTGCACAAAGCATGGTGTAGAATATTAAATAACTAATTGACAGTTTCTGAAACTAAAAACATGTTTTAAAACATATTGTTATCTTTGTTTTGTTAAAGATAGTGACAGGGACGAAATGATTTATTTAGAGGTTTTGGTCTCAAAAACCCATGGTTACAATAAACTTTATTGAACAATCTATTTTCGATGATTACGTCACAACTTTTCTGTGATAAATTGCTATACAATTGATGTACTTCTACCGACGAGCCTTCAAGTCTCGCCTTGACATATCTGATAAAATCTTCGCGTTATGCACATTTTTTGTTTATAAAGAAGTCGATTAAAATTAGACGGGGATAAACCTTAAAATTCATCCTTTTTAAATTAGTATGTGAGTTTTATGGTACTTAAATTAGTAGTGTGCTCGCTGCACAAATTTTAATATAAATTTTGTCCATGACGATAAGATGGCGATTGTCACAAATATACGTGCTGTATTGTTAGGGAGTTTTGAGGATAAACTTGTTTTCCTATATCGATATTATTTCCTTAATTCACAGTGATTCAGTAAAATAAGCTAAATCATAGATATAAACGACATCTAGATTAGATTTCAAGACTTTAAAACCTATTCTCTAGCGGTACTATGGCTTCTTTCTGTTATATATATTGTTAAAATAAGAATCAATACGAGAATATTACCTCTTCAGTAATGAGATTGTCCCCGTGCAGTTCCCCCAAGCTGGGTCTCTTCAGGGCCCGCTTCGAGTTCCTATAGTTCTCCATACGTGGCAACGCCTCCCTGGTGAGCTGTGCCAGCGAACGCTTTCTACGCCAACCGGCATCGTGCAACCATGTATCAGGCTGAGAGCCAACAACTGCTTCTCCTCGTTCAGCAGTCTCCACGGAAGACCGTAGAGGTCGTGTGATGATACTTGCGCCAGTATGGATGCCATTCTTCTTATTCTCCGACTCAACTGTTACCGTGAACCTGTGTAGTGACAAATAATATCTAAAGAAACTAGCTATTATTAAAAAGATGAAATAACAAATAACCACTGTTCATATCAGCAGTATCAGCGGCATAAGTAAAAGTTCACTTTTCTATCTCTTCTCTATCTACCTCCTTCAATGGTATAATGATAAGGGTAGAGATATAGAAGATAATGGATCGAAGGTCACCTCACACTTTAAAATCGCTGACGTTTTTTAGGTTACAGTAGAATACAACGGAACAGACATAATATCTATATAGTTGTTTTCAGATATCTTGGCAGCTGTTAGCTTAGCGCGGGTCGCTGCGCAGAACACAATTTTAGGTCTAACGGGACGTAGCGGGATGCGGGTGGAGAGCACTACTCAGAACGCCGTTGAGCTTAGGCCACCACGATATTTGGAAAGAACTTAAAGACAGTAAAAATATAGGAGACGTATCACATAGTAGGTATGAGTCAGTGTCGAGTGGATATCACGATAAGTGTGACGGACGTTAGCTCACCTGCTGTCCTCCATTGTTGAACAGGTTAGCTGTTGACTACCGGAAACTTGTCTTGTGATATAATTGCCTCAGCACTCTTATCATAATATACCCGATCCTACTTTGGCTTAGACACATAATTCTCTGGTATAATATCTGAAACAAAAGATAAACGATTGTTTTAATAATCATTAAGTAATTTCTAGATAACTGTCACAGTGAGAGTAATTTCAAGGTTAGATAAGTAGACATAAGTGAAGGTTCCACGTGATGAAGAACTTCCATTGTGACAACTCTGAACGTGGCGGTTAGTCAAATATTGTTACAGAAAAGAATGAATTTGAATAGCAACAACTATATAAATACAAACGTTAAATTCACATAGTTAAAAAGTCAAATAGCAAACTTTATTGAACAATCTATTTTCGATGTAATATATCCAAAAGTAGAATTTCTAATAAAAGAAAAAAGCAACAAGAATGTATTTTCTTTTCTTCAACCAACACCAATAAAGACCGATGAAGTATATTTATAAATAAACGGAATTTGTAAACGTGTGATTGTAGAAGTTGTAAACTAGTTAAATGAAATTTCAATAAACTTGTAACTAAAGTGGGTAGCAGTAAAGTAATTGAGAAACAGCTCCATTCATTATCGTAAGTTGTTCACAAGTGGATTACACCACAGATAAAGTCCTGTAAAACATATACCTACGCACCATTTTGCAACGCAAAGCGACCGCTGCCCATAGATATCTGCAATTACATTAAACGACAGACGGAGATGCACAGAAAGAGTATATTTCCCCTTCCTTTGCTTCCCATCTTCTCCGAAATCCACTTCCCCTTCCAATTCTTTCCTTATAAGAAATGTGGGAAGGGAAAAAGGACTAAAACCAGGACTCCGACACGTACACTTATTAGTCGAAACGCGGAATTATGTCCACTTTCCGTCTGTCGTCTGTGTGGTCGTTGTATTTCACCTATCGTGCCGGTCTATTAGTATAACAGATTTAAAACTTTTCTACTAACAAAGATTTAAAAAAAATGTTAAAATTTTATTCACTTGTTCCAACCTTTTACAATACCAGTACACGTATTGTTTTTAATTACTGAATACAAGTCATTGGACCAAATAGTAGTTTAGTTGGATCAAAGTTTGTTTAACAATTATTTATTATTACTTAAAACTGGTACACTTGTTCAATGTGTCACAGTTAATGGCGTTTGAAACGTCCTTGATAACGTTGGGTTTACATTGCTCAAACAACGAATCAAATTTCACAGAAGTTTCTCCAGCATATTCACATTCAGTTCATAAATCTTTGTGCATACAGCAATGGATTAAAACAAGCTGCCGGCGTCATTGTTTTCTTCCAAGTACGACGTGGACCTTCAAGACTAGAGTGAACATAGTCAAGCGCTATTCTTACTGATTCATTAAAATAACATAATCTTAATTAAAAACAAAAAACCCGACTGCCTGAGACTCAATAGATGAAATAGCGTTTGCGTATTAAAATAAACATTTTAAAATTCTCAATTTTAACTAAATAAACAATATATTATTACATGTAACACTTTCATATATTAAGATATACTCGATAACATCGAAAAAAAATTTAGCAATGAAAAAAAAGTTAAAGCTAATGAGATTTAAACCCATTCTTTTCACAATTTTTAAATTATTTCATCTCCCACGTCCACTATATATATGTTTTCTGCTGATGTATATATACTCTATGACACTCCGGAGGAGATTACGAATCGAATGATAACTCAATTCTCAAAATTGGTTCAGTCGTTTAGGCTCCAGGCCGTAACAATGGAATTCACATACATACAAACTTACACACATTTGAAATATATCCTATTTTCCAGTCGGGTATAAAAGGGTATAGAAATATTAACAAATAATCCAATCATAAACCTACATTCAATCTCCCATTTACCTTTTTAATGCCTGATGCAGTGATTTCTTAGGTACATCGTTTGTTTTTTCCTGCTACGTCACAATTCACATTTTTATTCATGTCGAGGTCTACATAAAAATAACAAGTACCATAAAAATCAACTTAGTAATTTTATGTTCATTTGCATACTTAATATATCTTGTACATGTAACACAATATAACTTAAAGAGTATTCTTTTAAAAAATTGTTTTATTTCTTGCATTGTTTTATTTCTGTAATTATAGATCATGTATTTTGGTTAATATGTATGCATATAAGTATATAAACGCGTGCCGGTTTCAGGGACTTTTATCATGCCTTGGAATTAAAGGGGTTACGTGAGACCGAGTAATCGCAGACCTGTGGTGCTCCCTTCTGTCCAACGCAACGCCCTGAACGGTTACCCCACCGCGTCATGAACTACTTGATTTGGTAAAATAATTATATGACTATAGTTAATTAAATTTAAAAAGCATAATTGAAAGAACTGAATAAATTAAATAAGTTTAACTGTACAATCCGATGGTTTGAAGTTAAGCGTGTTATTGTATAATTTTATTAACTATACCGAGCAAAATATTTATAAAAAAACCTGTTTTTGCGATTACTAACGAACCACAGTCACGGCCAGACACGTGTATAATTAAAAAAAACCGGACTGCATCTTGTAATTACGATAGATATCAAATGAATATGGTTCAAAAAAATTAAGAACACTTGTTTACGTTCAATAAACGTCAGATTTTGTTATGACTAAAGTTTTGTTATTTTTATTTGGTAATGTTAAATAATAATAATAATTTTCGATTGTAGCTTCCATAGTTAATTTGGATAAACAAAGTAAAAAGTAAATTTTTTGTTTTGGTTAAAATACAAATAGTGTTTCTGAATTCGTTAACAAATTTAACGGACTTTAAACTTTAGTTAAAATTTAGGTACATCATTAAACACTAGTACATTATCTTATAAATCATATTATAATAAATCATAAATTCGTATTTCATACCACAAAACGCAGCTATACTTTATGAAAGTTCAATCGCCTTAATTGACAGAGAAAATGGCGGCAAAGCTCGGAGTGCGTTAGCGCGGAGGCTTTCGGAACCGCGCCAACCGCGCTGTTCCGGTTTGAACCAGCACACGCCGGATCACAGCGGAGCACCGGACGCCTCACAACTACGCGACTAACGTCCTTCGAGTCGCGGGTAGTCGCCTTCTTGAATTAATTACCTGTGTTAGTTCTAAAACATTGAATCAAATATGCCACTATATATAATATGCCAATACGAAAAAAATGTGTGCGTACTATGTTAATGTTAGAACAACAGGCGAGATAAATTGCATATTTTTAATGAACAAATAAGCCGCAAACGTAATCAATTGAACACATTTATTTCGGCAATCAGTGTTTGTTCTTGGATTTTGGGTGATGTTTTGTAATGTAGTCTGTGTTCTTGTCTTGTGAATTTCTTGCTCACTGTGCCTCATTATTGATGTTCAATGACATTTTACGTTGTAGCGAATTTTAAACACGCTTGTCATGTCGTCCGGCCGCCTTTCATATGTCGTCCGGTTAAGGACATTATTTTATGTTTTAGTACGCGTTTTAAGAAATACTCCTAGTAATTAAAAAATAAAATAAATGTAATAATTGATATTTAGTAATGAAATGAATTAATTAAATAAGTTATTTAAGAAAGAATAATTTAAATTGAACATCTTTTGGCCTGACAAGGGATTGAATTCGGAAACTTTGAATATTCGATGTTTTACAATTTCAGCAATTTAATATAATGTTCAGTATATGATGAGGATATAAAATATACATAACAGAGGCCTTTTATGTCATTATTCTAATGATACAAGACTTTTGGACATGCGAATAAATAATATGTGTACATATTTAATATAAAATGCCATCTAAAGTAATGATGATGATGTAATCCCGGCCGATATCGGCCACGGCGACTGTCTTCAGCTCCGGTTTTGAAGTTGGTGTGCTCGCATGTGGCTTATGTAGCCAATTTTGTTTGCAAAAATCCTCGCACATTGCGGACATGAGAGCTCACCGTTCACTTAATTATAGCTGATAGCCGCAGGTGGTCGGGCTTTACTTCTGAAGTAATATGGTACTAAAGTATACTGTATGTTGTCATCAATGTTCTTAGAAAATGCCACGTAGAGATTCATCAAAACATACATATTACACTTTGCTGACTCCGATGTAAATAATTGTAACCCATAATTTTGACATTTTCGAAATGTTTATTTTTCTTAAATTAATTTGATGAATACTATTATCTGTATGAAATTTGAAAATAAAACAAAAAAAATTTACGATTTCTTTTGCCTTTTTAATGTTGCTTTTGCTATTGCTATCGAAAATCCTTTTACCTCAATATAATCGTAATTCAAATAAATGGTAAAAATCAGATTTAACATATATTGATCTGTAGACCGAGTTTAGGTTAAACGCACAAATAAAAAATCATTAATAGACTTAGCCTTTCACTTTTTAAGCGGTTTTACAACAAGAATACGTTTTTGGATAATGAGGAAAAAGCTACGCATCGCTTTACGGGGATCCCCACCGCATAAGTAGGCATATCTGGCATCTTTTCATCGACCGATATTTCGAAGAACAAATTTCGTTTTCAAAAGCTTTTATTTAGTTATTTTTATTCACCTGTCCCGATTTTTGTCATCAAAACTTGCAAATTAAATTTGTTCTACTTCCCCTATACTGATTGAGCTGAAATTTTACATAAATGTGTAAGCAGCATGACAATGCTGGGTGGTCCTATTGTGCCCTACGATTGGAGGACTCAGAACATTGATTTCTATTTGCGAGAGGTATGCTGAGAAGAATGAACTGAGATATAATGCCAAGAAGAGTGAGGTAATGGTTTTTACGGTCGGTTCGAAATGCCTCGGCAATATACCGGCGGTGTTACTGGATGGTTCTCCCCTTAAGTTAGTTAATTAAAATACATTTAAATACCTAGGGCACTGGGTTACTTTCAATATGAATGATGACTTAGCTCGATATGAGCGGGAACGCAGGTCCCTGTATGTTCGATGCAACATGTTGGCGCGCAGGTTTGCACGATGTACGCGAGAAGTAAAGACAACGCTATTTCGAGCGTTCTGTCAGTCCTTCTACACGTGCAGCCTGTGGGCCTCCTTCACGCAGAGAGCATATAGTGCGCTGCGTGTCCAGTATAACGATGGTCTCAGAGCAATGTTGGGGTTGCCACGGTTTTGTAGTGCTTCAGCTATGTTTGCTGAAGCCAAAGTCAATAACTTTTATGCTATAATGCGGTATAGAAGCGCTTCCTAATAAGTCGCGTTCATGGGAGTAAAAACTCTCTCCTGGTTGTTTTGGCATCGAGGTGGGACAGTGCAGTTGTGCGGAATTTTAACTACTTACGCTGCAACTCCCATCTTTAGATAAATAATGTAGATATTAACTGTTACCCATATTTTTATTTACTAACATTAGGAATTAAGACTTTACTAATAATATGATATTTTATTGAATTAAATAAATATTATTATTATTATTAATGCAATATTATGTCATGGTGCTGATCTGATGATGGAGCTGGAAGGTGGCCATAGGAACTACGCAATGAAATGACACAACCTCGTTTGAATCGTTTTGTCAAATGGTTGTAATTTTTAGTTCTTTAAATTAAGAATAACATAAAACAAACTTGTTTTAAAAAAAAATCTTTTAATCATTTTTCACGATTAACTAATTAAGTACTTTCATAATTAACACATTCAATTACTTCTTTAGTAGCTATTCTGTATTTTTTGGCAATAAAAGATTACTTGTCTCTTTTTTATTACATTATTTTTTCCTTTTCCGTAATAACTTTAAACCTCCATAACAAAGTACACAATAGCAATATCAAAACAAAATATATATTGTTTATAGGTCGCAACATTATTTACTCATTTGCATGCAAAGTATTTTGATGGTTCGATTATAGATTTTGGCCATTAGTCTCGTCCTTCAAATTATTAAAAAGATAATAAACTTTTTGTATTTAATTTAGAAGAATAAATTTACTTTTCGCGCCTAATATGACAACACAATTCACTTTGCATACGCCCTTCATAACACCATGTAGATGACACGTTAATCTGATATGAACATAGATTGTCATTTGCACAGACCACAGTCTGTTGTGGCCACTGTTGTCATTGTTGCGTAACACAACAAAAAGGGCACTGTTTAAAAATGACACCTGTATTGCCGCGTATATTAACATCTATCTATATTTAACTAACAAACGACAACATTTTAATGTATACACGACACTTAACATTGTATGTGAGATATTAAAACATACCATAAAGAAATATTTCCTAATATTCTTGTTAAACTTTAGTAACAAAAACATATTGGTACATATATCTCTGAAGTTTAAGTGCTCCTTTTTTGTTTTCGGGGGAATATCGGGGGAGAGCCTTGGGGAAACAGATTTGTATGGGTTTTTACCCACTAGAACCACCTCGGTGGTCATCTTCTAGTGTAATGGGACGGTCGCATGCGACCCAAAAGAGACGAATGATCCTAACACAAGGGGTTAGTTACTACAGTAATTTGAAACCGATACAGCCTTTTTATCTCTACATTGATTGTATTAAGAAATTGATAAATAAATAAATAAATAAAATAAAATAAATAAATAAAATAACATTTAATCCTTCCCACCATTACAACGCAATAAAAACTAACATATTACAAAATAATTATAAATACATAAAACAGAATAAAATTAAAATTACACTAGCATAAAGAAACATTTATAATTAACGTTGCAATGCTGACCGGATAGGGTCCTTACTCAGCTTAGTATGCTGGGTGCTCCTCTCTGGAACACTCAGCGCTGATCTTCCGCGAAAACCCTCACGACTATCCGCACGCCAGTTGCAGCGGTGGATAACCAAACATAAATATTTATATATAAAGATAAATAAAAATTTCAATATTACAAAAGATAAAATAAGATAAGAACTAATAAATAATATAAGAACTATGGTATAAAAAGAAGTTAAAGTTATGTATAATTAACGGGTCCTAAGTTCAATATGCAAGGTATTTAAAACAATATTAAAGAAAAGAAAAAAAAACTTATTCACTATCATTACTTCAATGTAACTTAAAACAAATAGAAATTCTGGAACAATATTAAGGCTTTATAATTAAACAATAACTTTTGTAGTATGAACAAAAGTATAAACTGTAAGGCTGGGTAATAGGGTTGCTACCTCTTCGGGTTTGACCCGAGTTATTCTGGTTTCTATGGTGTATATTTTAGCTACGGGATCGTGAACAAAGACATCTATGTCAATCCCAATGTGGTTTGATGGGTGTAAAACAATCAGGGGTATGACATTTTTTTTTCGACGTCCACAAAGGGAGGCTAAATCGCTAAGGCTTGGCAAGTCAATGATCGTTTGTTATATACACCAATGTCTATGTCTTCAAGTCTAATTGGGTTGTATGAAATAAACTACTAGATATGTTTTCTTTAATTTACTACCAGTATTTATGCTTATACGTTTTGAAATATACAACCCTAGTGTTGAGGCGAGGCTTAATGTCCGTACCATTAGTGACCTGTTGAAATGTTTATCATCAGTTTTGTCGCGGCATCTGTTTGCGTTCAGATGTGTCTAGATAACTTTTATATTTGAGCCATTATGAGTTGGCATTGACGCTACCTCTTTTACAGCACGTGTAATTACACTATCATTACCTTTATGATGCACGTAAATATGTATAGTATTGTCATGAATTCTTTTAATAATTATAGCTTAAAAAAAGTATTTTTTTTTTACTAAATAGTTGGTGATAATTTGGTATATTCTATATGGAGCAGAGAATATTCTGGTTTTCTTTATAATTGAAACTAAACACGGATTGCGAGCGAAAAACTTTACCAATCCTGACAAAGATTTTTATTTCATAACTAGCTGTCACTCGCGACTCCGTCCGAGCGCCGTTAAAAAAAAAATTAATAGGGGTATGAAAAATAGATGTTGGCCGATTCTCAGACCTACTCAATATGCTCACAAAATTTCATGAGAATCGGTCAAGCCGTTTCGGAGGAGTACGGGAACGAACATTGTGACATAAGAATTTTATATATAAGATTAAGGAAGTTTAGAGCTCACTAAAAATACTTTTTTGATTTAATTTTTCTTGCAGCATTATACAGTTTTAAATGTGTGTAATTATACCACAAAACAAATGGGAATTTTCAATATATTTCAGTGAATAAGCAATGCCACTAAAGCCACAATGAGACCACACTGTTACGTATAATGCTAATATTTAGTAGTAGCATAGCTAAGTGTGTGATTCACCTGCATCATGTCACCATTAGATGATAAAATTTCGATCAAAATTTAATCGAGTGTAGATTTATTTGTCGAGTTTTATTTTGGCATTATAAAAGAGTAAACTGATTGGCTGACTGAAATATCAACGTACAGCCAACAACTAGAGTCTAGAGACATGAAATTTTGCACATGCCCATAGATCACTGATACTGCACTAAGAAAAGGAGCGAAATTTATGTTTATTTCATCACTATACGTCCCCACCGAGATGCTCGGAGCCTACCCTAGGCTAGGGGTGACTAGGCCATAGTAAACTATGGCTAGTGTGTAAAGTTTGTATGGAACAATGTAATTCCGTTATCCGCGTTACATAAAAATTAACATAAGCACTTTTCAGAACATTAAATTTTTTTCAAGGCTTTTTCTAAGATTATTTTGTAAAGGTCTAAATTAAGGGCGAAAGTTTAAGCTTCTTTAACGTATGCCATAATTAAAGAAAGAAGAATCTGACATAACTAATTACAATCAAAATTATGTCTCACTAAAAAATTATCTCACTTTTTCTGACATTTGTGTAGCTAAAAATTTTGTTTCCCGATTCATCAAATAAGCATTAAGTGTAATTACTTTTTTGTTGTGAAATTGTTTATAATTTAAAAGCTTTTAGGGAAATAATCCTTACCAAAACAAAACACATTTCGTAATTGACCAATCACACATAATTTGATGAAAAAGTTGACGAATTACCATTTATCAAATACTAGCTTTAACCCGCGACTCCGTCCGCGCGGAATAAAAAATAGAAAACGGGGTAAAAATTATCCTATGTCCGTCTCCTGGTTCTAAGCTACCTGCCCACCAATTTTCAGTCAAATCGATTCAGCCGTTCTTGAGTTATAAATAGTGTAACTAACACGACTTTCTTTTATATATATAGATGACACAAAATTCGTACAGAGAGTCTAACATGAACATTCGTGAGAACCTTTTAATAACGTCATTTACAAAATTTGTATTAAAATTATTCAGCGTCTCTACCGAGCATAAAGTACGTCAACAAATCTCATACAAATGATGACATATTTTGTCGTAGGCACGTGTCGTAAATTATTCGTTTCGAATAGAAATCCATTTACAAGTTTCCTGCCTCATGAAGTGGCTTTTTTAATTTCCTTACAAGACAGTTAGATGAAATAAAATAGTTAGTTGAACAAATTGTTAGGTTTCATTTGATTGTAGATTTTTTTATGTTCGTTGTATCTATTCCTGATTTCCTTTCCTATAACAGAACCTTAAGTTGTGATGATGCCACACGTTTTGTGTATTTTTTAAATCTGAATTTTAAGTCCCACAAAAGTTCAATGATAAGTACAACGTCAATATCTTTCGGTGGAATTGTTTTCCAATTTTCTTCTAACGTTTCGTAATGCGGAAGCTAAATCAAATCAACTGCACAAACCGTGACGACTTCTAAAGCGATAGAGTAAGTACCATCCAAACAATAAGATCCACATAAACGTTTCCCTATAATCTATTTCCCAGTAACAAAAGTGTCTAATTTATTAGTCGACTAACTGTCGCCCGCGGCTCTGAATGCGCGGAATTAAAAAAAAGCTTAATCAGTAGCCCATGTCTTCCAGGTTATTTTCTTTATCTATGTCAAATTTCAACGACATCCATTTAATTATTCTGGAGATACGTACTAAACATCCATCCATCATATATATGTATTTATAAGTAAGCAGGAACAAACAATGTAGCACAGGAATATTAATAAAAAAAAAAGATAACTAAAACCTGTGCAGAAAAGAGTACGGACCAAGCGTCTGTAGATGTAAAAAAAAAATAAAAAAAAATAAAAAAAAAACATCCATCCATCCATCTAAACATTTGTATCTAATCTATATATATAAAAGAAAGTTGTGTTAGTTACACTATTTATAACTCAAGAACGGCTGAATCGATTTGACTGAAAATTGGTGGGCAGGTAGCTTAGAACCAGGAAACGGACATAGGATAATTTTTACCCCGTTTTCTATTTTTTATTCCGCGCGGACGGAGTCGCGGGTAAAAGCTAGTAATGTATATAAAATTCTCGTGTCACAGTTGTCGTTCCCGTACTCCTCCGAAACGGCTTGACCGATTCTCATGAAACTTTGTGAGCATATTCAGTAGGTCTGAGAATCGGCCAACATCTATTTTTCATTTTTTTTTAACTGCGGGCGGACGGAGTCGCGGGCGACAGTTAGTCTATATATATAAAAGAAAGTCGTGTTAGTTACACTATTTATAACTCAAGAACGGCTGAATCGATTTGACTGAAAATTGGTGGGCAGGTAGCTTAGAACCAGGAAACGGACATAGGATAATTATTACCCCGTTTTCTATTTTTTATTCCGCGCGGACGGAGTCGCGGGTAAAAGCTACTAATGTATATAAAATTCTCGTGTCACAGTTGTCGTTCCCGTACTCCTCCGAAACGGCTTGACCGATTCTCATGAAACTTTGTAAGCATATTCAGTAGGTCTGAGAATCGGCCAACATCTATTTTTCATTTTTTTTTTAACTGCGCGCGGACGGAGTCGCGGGCGACAGTTAGTCTATATATATAAAAGAAAGTCGTGTTAGTTACACTATTTATAACTCAAGAACGGCTGAATCGATTTGACTGAAAATTGGTGGGCAGGTAGCTTAGAACCAGGAAACGGACATAGGATAATTATTACCCCGTTTTCTATTTTTTATTCCGCGCGGACGGAGTCGCGGGTAAACGCTAGTTTATAATATAAGTAAGATAGTAAGATAGTAAGAAGTAAAATTATGACATTTAGCTGGTTTTGTCCAATATAGCATTCACAATTATAGATGCAATCTAAGCAGAGGAAAAACATTAGGAAAACTAAAGAGGAAATTCTTGCATGAGAAAAAGACTCTACCGAAGGTCGTTTCGAAAGAGAGGAATCCGACAGAATATTACGAAGATAAAGAAATTATAATTCTGCTTTCAATGTAATCACTAAAATGCTGTATGCATGAATGTCAGGATAGAGTACGAATAAGTTTTGACAATCACACATGTTTATCAAGAACATGTTGCTTGTAAACAAATAGTAGACAAACACGACGTTCAATTACTTGATTAAACCACACCCTATAGTTGTCAACTTACTCGCAAAACAACTTAACAAAAAAATGTCTTCATAATGATTTTTAATTCTATTATGCTATGAAATACTGAGTGATATGTTACACGACTTTTTTAATATATTTTTAGAGAAAATTAACTTAAACAAAAGATTCCTAGGCCCCATAAAATATGTCTCTATCGAAGTCGTGGAGAGAGTACATACAATCATTATTAATTGATTAAAAAATATAAATGAATTATTACGGAGCTTGATACCGATAACATCAAAGCTAATAATATTATTTAACAAGTGAAGATAAAAGCTATCGCATCAGTGATCTCATTTATACACGGTTTATACTTTTTTATCTGTACCCACTTTCAACTAGATTTGAGTATACACGTGAACAATAAGTTCTGAATGGAAAAAAATGTAAAATTATATATATACATTATCAATTAATTAGCATTATTATTGCTATATTCAAGAGTAAATTGAGACAAAACAGTAGTAAAATATGTAGTACAATATGCAATGAACAATATGTAATATTAACGAAAAATACCTCCGTTATCGGTCGGGGCCCTCCCAGACGGACTTTTACCGTTCAGATTGATTAAATACTCATGAAGGGCTGTATTAAGAACATCCGACACCGACATGTATGCTTAGATGTATGAATGTTGAAGAAGCGAGAAAGGTGTGTCAGGACCGCACCAAATGTCTGTAGTCTCTACCTACCTCTTTGGGTTACGGGCGTGAGTTATGTTGTTGTTGTACCTACATTATTTTACGTTTTTGCGTTCAATCTAATGATTTGGAAGATGAAGGAGACATAATTACAGTTCCTTCCTTTAATTGCCGAAAAATTACCTTCATCACCCATTTTTTCTTAGTATTTTTTTGATGTTTTTTTAAATATCTCTCGAATCCTAATGTTCAGATAGTGTATAAAGTAGGAAAACAGACTATAGCCAACCTTGATAGAAGTCTGGCAATGTCAACGGGTATATAGAGGAAAAAAGGTAAATAATATTTTTTATAACAAGATGGCCTGGTTAACTTCACACGACAATAACAGAATACTTGGAAGATTCTGTAGACACATTTTAGGTTTGCCGTTTTCACTACACCTGTACAAAACGTTTAGAACTCCGAACCAGCCGCATCTATAATTCATTTTTAATAACTTTTAAATGAATAATATAATAAAAACTCATAGTATATACTTTTGTACGTAAGATTACAAAAATATACTATGATATAAACAAACATTTACGTTCCTGTAACGAATTCAGTAACTTCCTATTTAGAATGATTCACGCGTCGATCTAATAATATTTTACATAGTTCAAATATTACTTTGATGCGATGCCAGGAACCAATGGAGTTCTCGTTAAAGAACACTCACGAACAAGATGAGTACCAAATAAGTAATGTACTAAACGAGTGTGTGTGTACTTTTGATATAATAGACACTTATAATACCGAATAGACACTGACACGTAATGTAGTGTCTATTCGGTATTATAGACACTCAGTAGTTTAGTGTCTACAAATATTGTGTGCTACTTTTTGTATCTTACACCCTAAGGAACAAAAGTTAATTAAAATAACAGTCTTTTCTTCAATGGGTTCCTCGACCATTGATCATAATACCTTGAAACTAAAAAAAAAAAACACAAGGAAATATTTCTTTTCAAAAATCAACATCAAACAATGTACTGTGTTGTATATAGATTTTTTATAGTTTTAACTAGGTTTTTTTTTTCTTGAAGTGGCATTACAAATAACACAAAGAAGATTTTTCCTTCGCTTCTTATCTTTTTAATAAGTCAACAATTTATGGTGATCCAGCCAATTAAAACTAATACGATTGTTATCTACTGAATGTCAGGAATTGTAGTTAAAATTAACTTTTCATAAGAATATATCGGATTTATTATTATGTTTACTAGCTGAGCTCGAGACACCAACATCGTATCTTACAAAAATAATCTTACAAGATGATATACTTAATCATAAGAATAGTATAGTTGTAATCATATTACGTTCTCGCTCATTTTATTTGTTAAAACATAGATTAATAGTGACGTAGAGCCCGCAACAACATCTTTTACACTAATTGGCCGGTTCCATCGGCGAAATACTACAAACACATTGAAAACAGGCTTCAAGAGAAAGTAATTTCACGATTCGTCTGATGAGGATGCGCGCCGGAGGTCTAATTTTAGTCCTATTTCCCTTCCAACCCCGTTCTTATAAGCAAAGGGTGGAAAGAGGAACTGGACTCGGCATAAATATCCTCTCCTCCATAAATATGCGACCCCTCCTCTGTCGGTAAGACAACTAAAGATTAGATTAAAGTAGGCAACGCATCTGTAAATGTGGGGGTCTGTGAGCAGCAGTCACTTTAAGTATAAAAAAATAACTAATATATGTTTTATACAGGTATTTCGGCAATGGATGGTTATCCACATTTTTTGATGTTCAGTAGTTTTTATGACCATAATTTTCAAAAAAAAGGATTCAGAAGACTCACCAAATTAATGACGTATTTTGAGAATATTTTTCAAAGGTCAAATTCAACACAGCCTTTTACAAGTCTCTTTCAATAAAACTTAAAATATGAGACCAATGAACAACATATCATATAATTCTTGTATTACTAATGTTAAAAGTCAATGCTAACAAACGTTCAAAATATTACACCAAACGACAAATTAATATAAATGACTAATTAAATACTTCGTCAATTTAGGACTGGTTTATTTGATTTAAAAATATGGATATATTTTTATTCAAGTAAGGACGATTTTTTAATTTTAAGCGTTACGAAATAAAAATATTTTTTATAAATAATCAAAGTATAATTTTTGAATCAAAATTACTTTTTCTTTTTTATTAAAAACATTAACATAAATATTGTATAAGATATAAATATTAATTACTCACCGAGAAACCTCTTTGTATTTAAAATTTCACATCACTTAGACACGAGATAAAAAACATTATCACTTAACAAATACACTAAAACACTACTGTAACAAAGAGGAAATACAAAACAGAATAAGTCTGTACTTATCTGAATCTTTAAGTTCATTTAATATTTTTATCTTTTTTATTTTGTTTTTCTTTCTCTAATCGTAATCGAACGCGCGACGTGACGCGGCGCGTACGTTTGGCTGAATAGTCGATGGCAAAAAGCCACGAAGCCTACGCCACCGCGACTTAAATACTTCGCGCCCTTAGTACACAAACAGTAATTTTTAATTACGCCAATTATTAATTCTAGTTAGGACGAGATTTCTGCCAGTTTCAAGACAGCCACTGTGAGTCGGCGCTGAAATTTGACTTGGTTTTTGCAGTGGCAAGTTTCGGTGTTTATTTTTAGTCCGATACCTAATATTATTTACCGCGTTGAAGTGAATCGGTTGTAAAATAGAATCGTATTGAGATAAACGCAACATAACTCAACGGATTAGGGAAGCAAATATCCGGTCAAGTATCCCTCAAAAATGACATGGCATGACATGGAAAATGTCAATTCCCCTATCGATTAATTTTAAAAACCGGCTAAAAGAAAATTAACTAGCGTAGTTTTAAGACATAAAAGAGCTTTTTAGATAGGTAAATACACTTTCCACGATTGCATGTTTTTAAATATGACATAGAAACATTAAAAAGAACAAATGATTACCTCTCCCACTCTTTCTGAATCGATAAGAATATGTTTTTGTAAATGTTTCAGCATTGAAAACAACCCATAGCTAGTAAGAAGCGACTAATGCCGGTCGATTGATTGTTTTGTCATTTATCCGCTTATTTTAAAACATTAATGATGTGTACTTGACTAACTTCATTTTACACATCGTGAATCACGACCAACATACACGAGTAATGATTGGTATTACAAGTGTTGATTCTGTAAAGAAAGTGTGGCAATTATTTAACTAGGCTACTGAAGATATAATTTTATAAATTCACAAATACGTAAAGTATACCAGGGCTAGGGTTGGTAAACTTGATTAGAAGATCTACATTTTAATTTAATGACGAAGCCCTGTACGATCTAATAATTACATACTTCTTGTAATCTTAAATAGAGCATAATGTATGAAAGATTAGTGCAAATTATGCCGACCCTCCCTACGGAGGAGGGCAGGATGATAATATGTTCACTTTTTTGGAATTTTCAATTATAGAAGGCAATTTGTATAGCATTCTACGTAATATACAAACTTCCAGAGTGAAAAAAGCTAATATAAATACTGAAAATTATTTTAAATGTCGAAGGTTCTTCCCTTGTGCCTTTTACATAACTTATTAGTACAAATTTTATTGACTTAATATGTATATCCACTCAAAAGTAAACATGTTTTATCATTTAAAACAACAACTTAAACAAACAATACCTTCATCAATTATCACCTTCTTTAAATGAATGAGCAGTATCGCCATCTTTTTTACTAGTTCCATTTATTCGATAGAGCTGTCCCCCGCGCGGAAATAAAAAAAAAACTTAATTAGTAGCCTATATGTTCTTCCAGGATATGTTTTACATCTATGCCAAATTTCACCGAAATCCATTGAGCAGTTTTAAAAATACATTTTAACAAACATCCAACCATACTTCTGCCTCAATATTCGCATTTATATTATTAAAATAGTTTTAGACAATTCTAATAATACAAATTCTTGTTAGAATTGCCGAAAACAACATTCCAAAAAGTTTTATTTCGGCCGGAAACCGAATAAACTTTATAGTAAAGTTTATTCGGTTTCCGGCTCTACAATACAAATGAAAATGTTCTATTTTATTAATTTCGGTTGTTTTCAAAGAGCATAGGATTGGTTATATGTTTTTATACAAGTGTTTCGACAATGAAAACTCGCAGTAATATAATATGTAGACAGTCAAGTAACCTAGATATATAGACTGTATAGTTACTTACATATCACAGGTATAATTATACGCCCACTATCGCCGTTAACTAGGGTTATTATCCTCAGTTTCAGTCACTTAAAAATCCTTATTGGTTAATAATTATTAGTATTAAATAAATATAGACACGAGTTAATACGTCACGAACTAGATTGAAAGAATTTTGTTCGCATTTAAAGAAAACTGTATATATACGATACGAGTAGGAGATGCCAATGGGTTCGAACGCCATTTTTTGTTGTTTTTCTCGACATTTATTTCTATGAAATATAAGGAAAAATCTAATAACCTATAACTTTCAATGTAGAAATCCACAGCGATGGTGATTATACATAGTTTGGCAACGACAAATTCAGAAATTTTCACAAGATTAAGACACAAGAAAAATTTAAATTAATTAGTAGTTCCTTCAAAAGAACATGTGATCACGTGGATTCAAGTAAAGTCGACATACTAAGAATTAGTTAAAAGAGCGCAATGAAGGTGTCCAGCGTTTAATGCACATGCCCGGTAACTAACCTACATTGTAAACCTACTACGAAATTTATATAACTCAATGCATTGATGATCCTAAAACTTTTTATTTAATATTACAAAAGCAATTGTTGCCACGTGACCACGCTGATGATTCGTCTTATTTTACCCTTATTGTTTCATACAACTTTATTAGTACCTAAAAATGCATATTTTAAAAGTGAAAAGTGAAGTAACACAAAACAAAACATACGAGAAGATATATCGTACTAATGTATAGCCACGAATATCGTTCTTACTTATCGTATTACATGTACAAAAGTTAATTGATAGACATGAGAATCAATTTGTGACATGGTCGCTTGGTGGCGACGTCCCTCCGATGAAGTCAGTGGCTCCAAAGAACCGCTATTAACCAGATACAGCATCAAGCTAAAATACCTACAATATACAATATTTTACAAAATACAATTAAGATCCAGATTATATTATATTCTTGCTAGTTTACAGGACAAACAATTTAGTGGCATTTTTGTTACCTATACCTATCTGCTATGGACATACTGCGTAAAGATACAAGAGCTTTAGTCGTAATATTACCTGAGCATCTTGTAATATCATATTAATCCCGTGCTCCAATTAGTATTTTGTTAAAAGTTTTGGTCCTGGCTCAAAAATCTACGCCAGTGGTTTGAAAAGAGTAGCGGTCGCTTTTCAGAGCCGCGGTGTCAAAAGTACAAGTTGCCCTATTTATCGCCGACCTTCGAAAGAAGACAAGTTAACGTTCTTAATAAAAAAAAGATTAGAAACTTTACGAATCGAATATGTTGATAGACGACACAGCTTAACCAAATCTTTGGGGATAAAAAGCTAGTTTCATAGACGGACAACTCTATTACAAACTATTGGAAACTGTTGTTTTTTGGTTTGTTTGCTGTCTCAATATCTAATATTTACAAACTTAAGAAACCAAATATGTCCAGAGGTGATCTCAATAATTACAAATGTATACTTCGGAATAATTCGCAAATCCATTTAGGGCCCTGTTCAAAACATAGGACCGTCCGATAAGGTTATACAAATTAACGCTTCGCCACATAGCCGCGAAAGCTAACCGGACCAGAAGCGAATCAAAAATCGAATGCAAACTGGCATGAATTTAGTTAATTAGTTCTAGCTAACCATAAAGCAGACAAATTCATGACAGGCGAAATCATAACTAACATACAGAGAAAATTAAGGTTGGAAGCGCGTCTGTAGTTCTGATGTTGTTGTTCCGCTTCTTATCACTTTAACATTATCATATAAAAATGCTTGGCTTATATTCCGCTTAGCTTGTACGGTTGTGTGATACAGGCTTATGGGGCAACGAATTCCTGATCGCGTCGATTGACATCGGCTGGGGTCGGATCTCGCTAGTTGTGACCGCCTATAACCGATCCCATTGCCAGTATTGTTGAGCGTGATGCACTTCTCTTGACGCTTAATTATGTACTGTTATCCTTTTTTGTTTCGTCATATTGCTTTCTTGGAACCCTTTTATTGTTTTGATGTTTTCAGTAAGAAGTGATTGAGGGGCCAGCAATCGAACGAAGTACATTTTTGTAATTTCTTTTAAATGTCTAACACTAAACAACAACTTTTTGAAAAGCCTGATTGATAAACACCACAATGAAAATTTTCACTATCAAATTAATTCCGAATTAACTTAACGCTCAAAATTATCTAAAAACTCATATTTGTTTATTAACTGAAAATTATCATTTACCGCCAAATTTCATTTCAAAAACTTTAGACAAGATTTTCATATTCCTATACACACATATTCCTTACAATTGCATACAGATGGCGCTGAAACATACTTCTCCAAATCTCTCTTCTCTGATATCAGTTGATATATCAAATACCAGATACACCAAAAAGTGCCAAAGAATAATGCATCCATACTCTAAATTTTTTTACTCGCCTGTTAAGTTACTGTATTTTCAGCCAGTAATTATGTTTAAATTAATATCTAATATATAAAATTCTCGTGTCACAGTTTTCGTTCCCGTACTCCTCCGAAACGGCTCGACCGATTCTCATGAAATTTTGTGAGAATATTCAGTAGGTCTGAGAATCGGACAATATCTATATTTAATTTGTTTTTTTTTTTAACTGCGCGCGGACGGAGTCGCGGGCGACAGCTAGTAATTATACAACATGTTAACAGGGACTTTATATAAAAATAAAACAAAGTAAATTTTATTTACACAAGAACTTTATTGTACTCTTGCGCAAACTTTTTCCACTTAACCTAGAAAATGACAGTCAAGTAATTCTACTTGAGGGGAATGAACCTGGAACTGTGCGTTGCACCAATACCAGGCCTACCATGCTTTACTGGCTTGTATGTAACAGAGAACTCCCCTAGGTAGTGTCCAATCATCTCTGGCTTGATTTCAACCTGAAAAAGAAAATATGTTATTGCAAGATACCAGTTATATGGTAGCTTGTGGGTTAGCTGTGATTGCATGTCTTCACAGATAAGTGCTGCATGGATTAATACTGTGGATGTAATAAAGAGAACTCAAAGGTTTGCAGTGGTCTCGCAACCCTTAACCAATACCTAAAGTTATGTACTGTGCAGCACCAGATAGTAAGTGAAGACACAGACAAACAGCATATTGTACACTAATGCACGCTTCATATATTGTAAGCCATTGTTTACTTCACCTCCGTTTTGTTTTTTTTTAAATTAACTAGGTAAATACTAATTCCTGTGTAACTTTTAAAGTAACATTAGCAAGAACTGCAGATTATGATTGTCGATTGTGTGTTCAGGTTTATAGTCATAATTAAGTAGTTATTAATATTTAATGTAATATCTTACAAAGTAATATTTTCATCTCAAACATACAATAGTTTACATAGTAGTCATCAACATAATGTTACATATCATTATCTGGTATATGTTCATTGCCAGTTTATTTTCAGATTATAATTTCATTTTTAAGTATAACTTAACGGAAGTATAACTTAAAATTGAAACTATAATCTTATAATTTACCTTCTATAAGTTACCTTATATATACTACTATATATATACTTTTGTAAATTTGCTTGTAATTAATACAAATACTAACATATACCTTGCTTCTTTTGTAGGTAAATATGTTTAAGAAATCATAAAACCAAGTTCAGGATTATTTATACTAACCTGGTTGAATGTTTTTCCATTGTAAATGCCCACAATTGAGCCAACCATCTCAGGAACGATGATCATGTTACGCAGATGTGTCTTGACGATTTCAGGCTTCTCATTCGGAGGTGCTTCCTTCTTCGCGCGACGTAGCTTTTTGACTAACGCCATTGGCTTACGTTTAAGACCACGAGCAAACCGCCGGCGAGCTCGAGCGTGCATCAACTCCATGAGTTGCTCACTGTAAATAACATTAAGTAGTACGAATAACTAAATCAACGTAAGAAACACGATAATTATTGAATTATAATAATAGCTAATTTAGGACATAACCAAAACAAAGTCTAAAACTAAAAAACCACTAAATGTTGAATATGTAAAAAACATACAATGTTTAAAACTTACTTGGGCATATCAAGAAGTTGATCAAGATCGACCCCTCGGAAGGTAAACTTCCTGAAGGTACGTTTCTTCTTGAGAGTTTCATCAACCTGGAAATTGTAATCATAATGTCACCGATAATGTTTACGCAAAAAGTTCGAAAATAAATAGTAACTTCACACAATTGTTACATTTATATTGGGACACTGTGCTTAATTCAATTTATTCGTAAACGATTGAATCAGTATTTAAAGATTTTAACACTTAAATTTAATCACAAACCTCAGCCATGTTTCAGTTCGTTTGACAGAACAAAAAGAAAGAACTGTCAAAAGGATTTAGACATTTGACTGACTGCCAAAACCATAGACAAAGAGCAAAAAGTGTCTAAATTATCAGAGCTGTAAAATTTTGATAATCCGAATATTTACCTCCCTATGTTTAAAAACCATCACACTGACTGATTTCTACGTTTCTACGTGTCCACCTTGACGTGTTTTTGAAAATCATTAATTTAAGGTGTTTTACACCCAGCATCAGATATGGTTCAATCTAATTAAACAGTTTCTCAATAGATCTAAATATTTTCCAACTAAAGCTATTTTTAAGTAAAAGCTGTTGAACTTAATGAATCTCTGACTTGTTTAAAGTTTGTAATTCCAAACACTAATCATAAACAACAAGAAATTACTAATCTCAACAATAAAGATTTTTAATTTGATGGTGACAAAATGTAGTCTTGATTGGGGTTAAAAATTAAACTTATATTTGGTTGTAACAAAATTATTTAATAAAATATTAAATACATTAGAATACGTTTTTTACATATGTACATAAAATATTTTATGTATTACATTTTTATGTCACAGCTTAACATAAAAAAATGCTAAACTTATTCAAGTGTACATTGATTAGTAGACTTAAGTAATTTAGACAATCTCTTGCCAATTAACTTAGGATAGGTTTTAGTCTTGATTAAATACTCTTTAGATTGATGGGTCACAGCACCATTTTCCAATTGGTACTTACAGAGCATGTGTAAAGGTTGTATTAGTTGTTCACTATATATGGAATTGTTTTCTAATTGTGACAAAGCTTCTGCTGCTGTCTCCAAAGTGCTAAGGCAACCTTCTGTCGGTTGTGTTCTAATAATATAACTACTACTGTTATTTGTTACAAGTTTGACTTGTTTTATTTTGTGTAGAAGTGGACTAGATGCATATATGGCTTTTGCTTGCGGCCATGTACTGTCTATTAGAATAATATTGTAATAGTCATTTTCACATTTAAAATGTTTTATATCAACTGCACTTGCACTTGGATATAATAGTAAGGTGTTTGGTTGATTGAGAATATTTTGTAAATTTTCATGTTTAGGTTGTGGAAATTTTTTTCCTTTATAAATAAGGCACTTGTTTTCTGCTAACCCTAATTGTAACATTGGGGCTGTGCGCAAACATCTCTTCTCTTCAGCGGGATGTTGGAGAAGTATCACATTGCTCCGTGGATTTAACCTTTGAGGGGGTAGAGCTGAACACCAACAAACCACCATTGGCCTTCTGAAATTTGATTTGAAACAATGTGAAATGAAAATGAAATGAAAATGAAAATGAAAATCTTTATTATTGCACACTAAGTTTACAATATTCAATGTTGCCTTGGCTCCTAAACTAGTGAAAAGTGTATTTAAGGAGCAAAGGACTTCCCTTATGTGAAATTACATTGTTCTTAGTGAAAATTATAGATTTAATTAATTCAAACAATAATTTAGAATAAACAATCAAAAATCTCTATTTTCCTTTCCCGTGTTTATTGTTATTATTACTATTTGTATTGTATTTTATTAAAATTTAATAATTATATAGTTTACTCTTTTTAACACAATCACATTAGAGAATGAGAGGCTTAAATTTGACTGTTTTTTAAAAAATTAAATTCATTTATTATCATTACATATAGGTTTTATGCCCCTACTGAGCCGGATAGTACAGAATGTGATGTTAATACTACCTCTGCTTAACTTCAAAATTGTAACACTGTATCTAAGCTTCAAGTTTGCTCAGTCGGACTATTTTTTTTTTAATTAAAATATATGACAAAACTATATTTTGTACTACTTTTACCTGCAATTAACACATAGATCGCGCATCACCGGAGGATCCGCTGGTATATTCGATAAGTCTTCCCATGCCTGAAACTCTTCCATACTTAATTAAGCATTTTTTTTTTTCTAGCACATAAACAAACTTTATTGCCAATTGTGAGTAAAGTTCGTGATAAATTAGTGTAAAATTCAAGAAAATCAAAATATAGTGACTGCAAGTGCAAATGCCAATGCCAAACGCAAACATAGTGTAAAAAATAAATTAATGAAACGAAACATGTGGTTCCAAAGAGCAAATGGACAAAAAGCAATGGCAGTATTCGCAAGCATTAAAATTAATGATTGTATAGAAAAGGACCAAAATTTAAACACATAAAAATAATTTAATGGTACATAAAGAACTTGGAGTACAATATATGTACAAAAATGTTATCATTTTTTGTTCAACGCTAAGTCGGATGAAATAGAGAAGTGCATGGTGGTCAACAGGTAAAGAACTGTTAATAAAAAATACCGTCGTGGATAACAAGAGGGAACCGTTAATTTATAATTTTACTTTTAATCATAATTATTAGTATAGTATAGTTTAAAAATATGAGGATATAGATGATGTAATGGTTCTAAAGTTGTACTTTGATAAAAACAGATGGAGTCACATGTGAAGAACGTATATTGCCATTGCTTTGTTTTTGTTTGTTCTTTTTTAATTGTATTGTCAAAACTGTTTTATCAGACAAGATATGTATTGTTAGAAAATTGGCTTCTAATTAGATATTATAATGTATAACGTTCCTTAGATGCAGAGCTCATGCTATAAACATTGCAAGCAATTTATGGTACCCCAATGACGCCATTTTGCGCTGCAATTTTGAGCTATTATTATGATATAAGTCTCCTTCTTACACTTGAATTTCTCGTAAGGGTAAATGAATAAGCTGCAAATTCACTTGGCTTTCTCCTGCTCGTACTTATTTTACGTAGGATCGTAGATTTTATGCGAAAGATTTGTAAACATGGAGGCCGTGCTATGTAAGGCAATGAAAAAGTGTTTCTAATGTAATCTGTTAATATTTTGTGAAAAAGGGATATCTTGAAGCGGTTAGTACTCAGTATTTTTATGCTAATCATTAGCGAAATAACGAATATAAACTGTGTGTATATTTCGTTATTTGTTTCGTCGGTAATGTAAACGTATGCACCTATTTGGCGCCAACGTTCTAAAAACCGTTAAACCTATTGTTTTTCATTACAAGCTAAGGAGTTTATCTGTATTCCTACTTAATTGTAAATTTTTATGCTTTAAATCTGAACTCAGTTGGAAGCGACATCATGAAATAAAACTGGTCTTTCGAGTGTCGTCAGATCTGTCATTCGACAAATTGGTCTGAGGAGAAAACGCTACTCTAAAACATAAAAAAAAACACTGCGTATTTGCGTAATAGTAATAACTAAACGGATTATCTTTTTCAGAACGGTTGTTTAACTTAAAAACTATTAAGTAATGGTTGAAATGACGAAGTTTACAACTATACTATTGGAAACATCTTGACCAATCAACAAAGTGAGTATTTCGCATATTTATTTGTAATTACCTTTCTTTGCGCCTATTTTAATCATTATTTTGCTATAAATCATATGTATGCTAATATTAAGTATTAATTGTACAAGTGAAACACGAAATTATATTCAAACTTATTATATTATAATTGTTCCAGAAATGGGCACAGAAGTGCCAAAAACTCATGACTCAAGTGGTGGTACTGATTCAAACAGTGATTCGGAGGTTAGTATGTTTTGTTACATTTGAATGGTGTTACAACATATCTATCTTACAACCTTAATTCAATACAAAGCAAAGGATTATCAAAAATAGAAGATTAGTAAAAAGAAATTTTGGACTAACATTTCGAAACAATACACTTGACATTCATATCCTTATTAGATAACAACAAAATATTTTGTAATATTTAGGAAAAAATTTATCAAACATACAGATGATAATTAATCCTAAACTGAAAAAGATTTATGTACTATTGAAATGTTTATAATATTAAGATTTACCTGTGAGCAAATGACCTGAGGATTATTACTAAACTAATGAGAACTGAAAGGTACTTACCCACAAAAACATCAACTGTTTTTATTTTATGTTTTTGATGAGGTGTCTTTTCCATTCATCAGTGGGTGTAAATGGTTGTTAAAACAAAATAAGTCAGACTTTTTGGTCTCATTGAATGTAGTGAACTTCTAAGAGATGAAATGGATGCTCTTGTTCATGTTTGACTATTAAATTTCAATGCTTAAATTATATTTATATTGGTTTTAATTGGATAAATATAATGTAAGAAGGGGTGTAATTATATGCAAATAATTACTTTAGAGCAGGGGTTCCCAAAGGGCTAGATATCTTAAAGCATTGCTAATTTTCACCCTGTCTTCTTCTATTGACCTAAGTCAGAATTAAAAATAATAATAATAATTGATCTTAAAAGTAGACAATTTGGCCATAGATGTCTGTAGAAACAGTTCATTTTGGAAAAGGGGGTCACCTGTCCAAAATAGTTTGGGGATCCCTGCTTTAGAGCATAAGTGGCTCAGTGTTTAAGCACTTGACTTGCAATCTACAGGTCCTGGGTTTGAATTCCACTATGTACCAAAGTGTTTTTCGATACTCAATTTACATATGTACATTTATCTGATTTTCTTACGGTGAAGGAAAACATTGTGAAGAAATTCAAAGATCTGTGTGAATCAACCTGCACTGGGCCAGTGTGGTTCAGTATGGCTTAGTTAACCCTAAATTAGCTTAAGCTCCGAGCCACGGTGGGGATGTATAGTGAGCTGATGATGTATAACTGTTATTTAATATTTTAAATTCTATTACTATGTTTATGTATTAAAGGCAGAATAATATAGTGGTGTTAATAAGTTAGTTTTGTATCAATACAATGAAACAATTTTAGTGAATTTATCAAATTATTGCAATGGATTCATATCAACCTTACAATTAAAAAAAATACATTATACATTATGTTGTATATAAGTAGCTACAACATAATGTGTAATGCTACAACACAATATATTAGTAACTCGTGTATAGTTCACAGTGTTTTTAATCTGTTTCTGTTTTTTTTTTTTTTAAATTAGGTTTTGATTTTTGTTTACAGAACAGCAGCTCTAGTGACTCGTCTGGAAGTGATTGGGAATGTACCGGTACAAAACAAGGCTCTACGCGTAAACCACATTTTTCAGTCACATCCTGTGACACTGGATTAAAACTCAAAATAGCCGCCATTCCACCTCGGAAAGTTTCACCCAAAAAGACTTTACGACCTTTGGGGAAGAAGAAGTCCGAGGAAGAGTCAAAAACCAACAATGCGAAGGAAAAAGATAATGTCAAAAAGAAAAAATCTCAATTATCCGATACAAGTTCGAGTTCAGAAGTATGTAGCAAATGCTCTAGTGATTCGTCCAGTGAGGATGATTTGCCGCTTAAAGCGGTCAAAAAAACATTACCAGTAAAGTGCTCACCTCAAAAGAGTGTAAAAAGTGGTAGGAACTCTGGTGTTAAGAGTGACAGTGATGGACATAAAAATTCAAGTGATGATAAAGATGTTGCATCCAAAAAAGATGCCAAGGACAAATCAAGTGCATTCAAGACCAGTAGTAATGTGAAAAAGACTAAAAGTGAAGATTCCACTCAAGATAATACAGCAAAACGAGGGCAGAGACAAAGGACTAAGGTAAGTTTTTATGTTATTGTGAATAGAAATTATAAATCTTAAAGTTAAGAAAATGAAATGCACACTCCATGGACAAAGCTTATATAGGAATGCTTTAATATTCGCTTTTGTGCGAGCTTCCGAATTATGTACCAAACAAATATTCTTTGATCCTGTGATGACTATGTTTGTGACAAACAGCTTTGTTTGTTTTTGTATTTAACTAGCCTTTGACTACTTGAAGCCACGAGCAATCAAAGGCCATTTTAGATTTATGTTTGAGTATTATGTGGCGTTTCCCCACTGCGCAGGCTAACTGCGCATGTCCGATGATAGGCGGATAATATGTCAATCAGTTGGAACTGGACAGCTAGCTAGTAAGGTGATGTTATGTATATATATGTAAATAAAGCTTTGGAACGAATGTGTCTGTAGTGGTATCAAGTTACAGTGGAATCCATTTATAATGTCCATTTATAGCTCATTGAAGGGAAATAACAAATATGTTTGACTTCACTTTGCTGAAGGTGTTAGAAATCATGGATCAGTCACTATATAATCTGCCATAATTTATTAAATAATTGCTGTGTGATTACTTCATAATTAGTGCCTGGTCAATAAAAGTAAAATCATAGTAAATGGATTCTACTGTATCACACAAAGCCGAGCTAAAATAAAACTAGCCTCATTTAAACTACTAAACTGTAAACCAAAAGCTTTATTAGTTTATATGTAGGTTTTAATAAATTTTATCAAAGTAAACTGGTGCATGAGATCATTTTTGGAAGAAGAATACTCTAGTTCTTGATGAGTCAAATCGAATAGTGAGCTGTGCAGTGTGCTTTTCTGGGATCATTTTATGTTAAAATTGTGTTCTGCGCAGCCACTTTTGTGCTGTTTTGAGCCACTAAAATGTTTGATTTCCCTTATAGGTTTATTTCTAGTGAGGGCAGTATATTTACTTAAACAAAATGATACATGAATATAGAACTACTAGCTGTCGCCCGCGACTCCGTCTGCGTGGAATTCAAAAATCTTATTTAGTAGCTTATGTGTTCTGCCAGACTATGTTCTACATCTATAATAAATTTCAACGAGATCCATGCAGCCATTCTGGAGATACCTTCAAACATCCATCCATCCAAAATTTCCCAATTATAATATTAGTAAGATAAATAAAAGTGTTTTCACAACATTCATAGGCATGAGTCATATAAACTACGTTTTAAAATTTCCCCTAAACTCTTGTATTGCTATATTTATAACACGGTTTACAAGGGGTTGGCTTTTTACGCGTTATTTTTTTTTTGTGAAGCGGAAATAAGGTATTGAAGACGGAATAGCTAAGTATCTACGTACTACATATGTTATGACGTAGTTGAGTACTCAGTTTTTAGCAAAATAATTTTTGAATTAATCATATGCCATTTGAAAAAAAATGTGATCCGTCATGGGACGCCTGGCAGATGTGAAACATCGTGTGTGTACAAGTAATATGCATAAAAGGTAATATTTTCAAAATAAATAAATATATATATATATATATATATATATATATATATATATATATATATATATACCTCAGTATAGCGTGGTGACCAGTCGCCACGCCAACAATTCGGTTTACAAGTGAGCCTATAGATGTTTCACATCAATTTGATTTAAGTTCTAAAACACGATATTGAAGTTTTTCTAGTAGCGTAATATATATGCAAAGCAACGATTCAAAAGGTTCGAGGTTCCGATCAGTTCAATTATCGGGATTACATGCTGAACCTTTATGGTTCCTTCATCCTGTGGAAAGTCCCCGGAGACAGGACGGAAAGCGTCGTATTGTGGTGGATTCAGGCCGGGTTCGGTATATATACCTTAGTATAGCGTGGCAACCCGTCGCCACGCCAAGCGTCGCCACACCAACAATTCGGTTTACAAGTGATCCTATAGATGTACATCAAAAAAATGACATAACAATGTCTTTGTACAGGTGTTTAGACAGTGGAAACCCACGGTAATGATTAAATAAAACTTGTTGCCACAAATGAATTGTTAGCTAGTTCGTAACACGTTATTTGTTAACAAAAGTTCGTTTGTTTAAGCGTCCACCCTTAAGTTGATACCCTTCTTGGGCAGGGACTTGTTATTGTGTGTATTATAATAATTTAAATAATGCTGAGTTTTATTTAGTCTGCATTAAATTTTTTCTTGTGTAACAACTTGGGTATGTTTATAACAAAGGGTGTGGATTATTTCCCCTTCACATACTTAGCTTAATCTAGTTTTTTTACATGCTTTTAAGATTTAAATATTTGTGGCATATTAAGTTTTACACAGATCTGCTACTGAGTTGTTTAATTTTTTTATGTCTAATTAAATGGTTTGTAACTGTATAATATAATATCATGAATGTCGCACTTTTAATTTAGATATTTGCTTTTAAAAAATAAAGTCAATTCTTTCCATTACCGTCGAAGAGACACTAAAAAGTTGAATGTGATCCGTAATCATTGTTAATTGACTATTAAAATATGTAATAAAATCACAATTTAACATTATTTTTATACCATATTAGTTGTCGCCCGCGACTCCGTACACGCGGAATTAAAAAAGACTTAATAAGTAGCCTATGTGTTCTTAAAGACTATGTTCTAAATCTGTGCTAAAATTCATCAAGATTCGTTGATCTGTTCTGGAGATAGCTTCAAACAAACATCCGTCTAAACATTTGCATTTATAATATTAGTAAGATTACTATGTATAACAAACATTAATGAATAATAGATTATCCAATATATTTCATAAGGACAAATTGTTTTATACGCGATCACGTGTGCAGCCACGCGATGAACACACTACCAATGCAGATGCGCGGCTCTATTATAATTGTATACAATTGTTGTTTTGTTTACAGTTTTAGTTGTTACGACCACGGACATTATATAACGCTTAACATTAATGTAAACACACCCTCGCTTTGGTTACAGATACAATGCAAATAGATTTTTTTGGTTATTTTCGCTTCTTAGTGGTACTTTCTATAATTTAAGGACTAATTATAATCTAAACAAAAGCCCTATTTCTACGCATGGTACTTTTTATAATTTAAAGACTAATTATAATCTAAACAGAAGCCCTATTTCTACGCTCATCGAGGATTTTTCCACTATAGGGTAAAAGCCGGATAGTTGCCTCGGACGGATACATGCCTCAGTTTCAAATGCTCTATGTTAGACGTATTGACTGTGTTTCTTTTTGATCATAATTAAAAGCGTCCCCCTCGCAGGCCTTAGTGCCGCATAAGCCGTTGAAATAGGGGTATGTGTTTTGTCCGTGTGAGAAAACATCTTCCGCGGCGATACATTGACGAGCGCCAGAATTATATTGGTAAGTAATCTCTGTTAAATATTTTTATAACTGATTGCGATTTCAGTCAAAAATAAATTTCTTTGAGTTCATTAGAGTTTAAATTGCACTGTTTATTAGGTTTTATTGTTAAATATGTTTTATATATTTCGTAAATAAAAAGGGCAAGTATCCGTATCAAATCGGATAGTTGCCCTACTGACTTTTGCGGATTGTTGCCCTGCGGCAACTATCTAACTATACATTGTTAACAAGCAAAAACAGATTTTTTTCTTACTCATTTTTTTCATTTGCCTTTACTGTTTTTTTCTTGGTGATTTTTTATTTGATTTTACCATAGTTTATCTAAAATAAAATAAATACTCAACAGCAAAATGCCGAAATAGGTGTGAGGCAAGCTGAGGGCTTATCAATTCAAAGAGCGAAGGGTCTAAGCAGAGCCGAATTAGCCAAATTTTTTGATCTGCTCATAACCGTCTTAACTGATAACGATTTGCTAGATAAGCCGGATTGAATTTTTAATATGGATGAAAGTGGTGTCCAACTCAACAATAAACCAGGTAAGGTATTGGACAAGAAAGGTACTAGAACAGTGAAATCACTTACTTCCGGTGAAAAAGGAGAAACAATTACCATTGTTGCGAACCGAAATAAATAATAACATTACATTTTTATTTTGGACACTTATTTACTATTTTGGAGTCAATTATTGTTATAATTCTATAATTATAATTGAACTTTAAATAATATTTTATAAAAAATTGTGTTTAATAATAAAAACTGATTATTTAAATTAACATAAGTTCATTTTTATTTGAAAATAAAAACAGACGGGCATCTATCCTCACATTGGGCAAGTATCCCCCCAACCATTTTTAACGTTAGGCTAGTATCCGCTATAGTTGGCAACTATCCTCTTTTTTAGAGGTCATATTAAAGTGGATTTACTTAAAATTTATAATATTTATAATTTTTTTATAGTTAGGGTATGTTAGAAGATTAATGAACTATGTTGGAAAATACACTTTGAATAAAAAATGTATTGGTACAAATTTTTTAAAGGAGATTTTTAAAAAGTGTGGCAACTATCCGGCTTTTACCCTACGTTTATTTTTCAATTTATAAACAAAATATGGATCATTAGAAATGTATGGATTATCATTGAAACGATAATAAGAGTATTGATTAGAATAGTTTTGTTACAAACGGTCAAAGGAGAGTTTTGGCTAGTAGTGTTAATGGAATAGTGGCCAGAGTATCGCGTCCCAGATTTGCTTGCTATTTTTACTCAACCCACACACTAAAATACTTACAAGCTGTGTATTTAGATCAATTGAAACTGGCTCAAATAATAAACTTTTTCAACACATCGATACATAATATGATAGTAATAAATACATAGACTAAGAATTACGAATTTGTTAAATTCATATTCCAATTGGAATCAGTTTTCTCAGAAAATGTTCATTGAAAATCTCTTTGATGCCGTTTCGAGCCCATTTCTCGGTAATTTTTTATTGATACTGTCGTTACTGAACTTGTTTGGTTGCCATTACTTGTTTATTTTGCAAATATTACGACTATCTACACTAACTCCTTCGAAACTTGAGTAGACATTCTATCTATATTAAGCTATGTTAGAATCAGCCTCATAGATTGTTAAACCATGATCACGAACTATTAGTAATAAATAACCTTCCTTGATGTTAAGAATGATAAAAATAATTAGGGTTCATTTCTTAGCAAAGAAGAAAATACCTCCATGTCTAATGGGTACTACAAGTTTTTCTGTCCGATCGAGTTTAATTTGAAGACACGAGTAAATTGGTTAATAGTTAAGGTCAAATTAATGTGTACTGTACTGTAATTCCTCGTCGCTTTGTAGGATCTTAGTCCGGCAAAAGTTTTCATTTTAATGGTAAATATTTTAAGTAATAATTACGTTTGTTAATACCCTTTTTTCGGTAGAAGTGGGACGGTGTAGGTGTGCGGAGGTGGTCGTGCATTTAATTAAGTCAGTGGGTGCGCTCGGGTCGCGTGCGGCGGTGCATTTCCGCCGCCCCGGGGGCGCTGCGCTTTTTCCGAGCGGGGAGGGTGTAAGGAAAGCGCGGCCGGTCGTCACCCGTGCAATTGAAATTTTTCACGTAGAACTGGTTTGATAGCGTGCACGGCGTAAGTAGTGGTGGGGGCCGCGAGTACGACGCGAACACGACGCGCCGGCCATTAGCGTGCCCACGGCGAGGCGCGCGCGCGTACTCGTACCTCCGGGCTCGGTACTTTCTCGCTCGATTTATTGACGCGATCGTCAATTAGCGACAGTTTGTTTCAATAGATTGTTAATGAATTTAAATTAATATGCCAGTTAGTGACAAAATTAAAAGTGATCGCATCGTACTGAGTGTACTCTGCAGTTAGTTGCTGATATCGAAACATAAATAGTGTGGCGGGAATGCCGGTGTGTGCGGTTGCCGAATTTTCTCTTATCAGTCTTTAAGCGATTCAAGGTCGCGCGTTATCGACGCTCGTTACGATGGTGATTATTCTGTGTCAGTGCATATTTTGGAGTGTTCTATGCATTCGTTATCGTGTTTGATTCGATGATTTCGAATTTGAATTTGCACATCCATCATAGTGTGTCTGTGTCTACAAGTAATAAAAAGATTTTGTTTTCGTCTAAATTATTAAATTAAGTCAATACATTAAAATTGTAATGAGTCTCTATCAATGAATAACTTTATTGGAAAATTGTAACCATATCAGATATTTAGTGAATGTTTACAAACATGTTTGGTTATAGTTAGGCCGTTGTATGTGGACCGCGACCTAGTTGGTGAAGGATAAAACAATATAAATAGAAGATCGAGGTGACCAGTGCGGGTTTAGCTGTGCGCGCGAGTTCCTAGTGCAGTGCTCAGTGCGGTGTTTCGGTGTCGTCGGGGTCCACGAGACAGTGATGGCATGATGCGTCACGAGGCCAACTCCGCCGCCTGGACCGCGCCTGGCGAGGTCTGGGAGTACGTCAGCCAGCTCGTCAGCTCCTACCACGATCAGCACGACTGTCAGGTGACACAACTATTCCTTTGATGATGCTACATTCTACGCAGCATCTCAGTATGTCATAGAACTTGTCATAACTTTTTCAAAGCTGGTAGTAGACAAAAGTGTGGTGGTGTCTTCCTAGGTTCTACTGTTGTTATGAAAAGTCTTTTTCGAGCCTCTACAAAGTCCTTATCTATTAACTCTTGATATTTTTGCGGATGTTGATGTATACAATATTTGATGTTTCATAACAAATTTTACATACTTGTGATATTTAGGCATAAAATAGCTTGTCCTCGTTCCAATTTCGAGTTCGATCAAAATATTGTTATAAGTTGTTTTTCTCTGAAAACGGTTAAATTTGCTCATGCCATTGATTGAGCTTAAAAACCAAGCCTCGAATGTAATGTTTTTTTTACATATTTTGTAAATAATAATTTCTCAATTAAAACCATACATGTCGATATCGGTCTAGAATTCAGTGGGAATAGATATTAATAGTTCATAAAACTGAGGTATGAACTTAAAAAGTATTAATGGTTCCTTGACGTCTCGTTTAATCTTGTTGGAATGTTGCAGAGAAGCCGTATATTAACTCAAATACTATCTACCTATTATTTAGCTATAAAACTTTATTTTTTCTGTGGTTTTTTTCATGCTAAAACAACATAACATCATGCTTGTAACCCAGTGGTAGAAAAAACAACGGAATTCAAGTTGGCATGGTCCTGACACAACTTTCCACACTCATACAAATACACATACATGCATGTCAGTTACGGTTGCTCTTTATACCGCCCTTCTTGAGTATTTACTAGAAGGCCCATAGACAGTTGATTGTTGTTGTTTTTAGTACATTAGGGTTAATAACACACAATTGTACATTTATTACGAACGCTATTGATTCAAAACAAACTCGGGTTATCAGTAGAAAAACCTTAACCTCTAGTTTAATAAATGTCACTATATTCGTCATTGAATCGTCTTAGCTTTTAATTCTATGAAAATAACGACTGAAGTGTAAATAAAGAGCTCTGAGAAAAATTGTGGTACCTATTTGAAAAATTATCAATAAAGTGCCAATATAAATAATTATATTTCAAAAAAGAATTGCCATAACTGAAATAAGATTTGTTAAAAAAAATCAAACATAAAAACGCAATAATTACATTTCGTACGTGCGAAATGTAAGTTTTCGCCAAGTTAAGTTTTGCGTAAAAAAGGTAAATAGTAAAAATAATAGCTCTACTGTTCAATGAACCTATTTATCAAGGGCAGTTGCGTTCACTGGTTGACGCACAATTTATCCTGCGGTTAGTGACGGACTCACACGAATAGTTGATAACGACCTGATATATTTTAAAACCGATTCTAGTTATTGCAAGTAATAAGATTTGCTGTACGATTTTTTTTTTAATTTTTTTTCTACTATTCTGTAACATTTACTCCTGTCTAATATAAGTTGGTCTCCACAGTCAATCAATATACAATTAATAAAATTTGAGTGTCTGTATGTCATTTTGATAAATAAATTATATTTTGTGTACGATTTATTGTCTGTCTGTCTCTCAGCAAGTCCGCGTTCGTTCCGAGTAATCTCCGAAAGAGCTGGGCCACTTTAGTCGGGACTATTTTTAGGGTACTAGAGTAACTTAAGCTACTTTTTCTTTTATTCTACGCTGACAAATTCACTGGCAATATAATTTTTATATTATTAAGCGAATTATAAACATATGTAAAATGAGAGGTCGCCTGCAATCCCATTCGCGCGGAATTAAAAAACATGTAGTCTATGTTCCAGATAATCAGGTATAAACAGATCTTTCAGACTATGATATACATCTACGCCAGATGTAGATTATAGTCTGGATAGATCTGTTTCTGATTTCATCTAGATCCGTGGAGCCGTTCTGGAGATACCTCCAAACAAACATCCATCCATCCATCTAAACATTCGCATTGATAATATTATTAAGATAAAAAATAAAGACATTTATTGGTTAGTTTGGAAGTGTTGTAATAAAATGATTTAAGCCGTATCTTATTGTACCGAGTAATTGCGATTAAACGGTCGCCCGTTTGTATAGTGTTTTATAGGTAACACGATTATTTTTGATACTTTATTAAATCAATTTAACCAAATACAGTAGTTAAATCTGATACCATCACGTAATAGATGGCTATTATTTAATATGAAATACTTTAGTCCGTATCTTTGAGTTCGAATGTCATTATTTTCTTTCCAATTTAATTGTGTGAGAATGAAGGCAAAAGGCAGATTAATTCTATAAAATGTATAATAATATAAACAGTACTTTCTTAAAAAGATAAATTATAATTGTTCTTGGAATTCATAAGCAATGGAGATTTTTGAAGGTGAAGTGGGTTTATATTCTTCTCGTTATTAGAAATCAATAATTATGATGCTCAGTAAATGTTTATAATAAACTAGCTTTTACCCGCGACTCCGTCCGCGCGGAATAAAAAATAGAAAATGGGGTAAAAATTATCCTATGTCCGTTTCCTGGTTCTAAACTAACTGCCCACCAATTTTCAGTCAAATCGATTCAACCGTTCTTGAGTTATAAATAGTGTAACTAACACGACTTTCTTTTATATATAAAGATGTAATGTATGTAGAAAATGTAAATAATTGTTTTTTCTTTCTTTCTTACTAACGGTATTCATATGCTATTAATATGGCCAGATATGTTAAAAACTAACCAATGCATTTATTAGCTCAACGAAGTTTAATATTTCTAGATTTTTAATTGTCGGTTCGTGATAAGTTAGCTCACACTTTTGTTTTCTATTCTGGATCTTGAGATGATTTGTACTTCAGTATTCGGACCTCGATAATTTTTTAAACTAGTATCGGACATCTTGTAACAATACTTGCGCATTCCCTGATATTCTTTTTTTTTTATTAAAAAAAAGGGTAACGCCTTTGTGAATCATTTTATTTAAATGTTAAGGGTAAAGTAGTTGTGTAGTTAAACAAGATCTGTATTAACTTTTAAGTTGTATTAAAAGCCGGTTATCAAAATGTCTAGAAGAAGAAAAAATTGTTTATCATATACCAGTGCCATCTGATCTCACTAATGAAATTTGATGTCGACGATCTTTTCAAGGACGTATTTTGGAATTAATAACAACTTTAACGGCTCGTCCAACCGCCCACACTTGACGTAACGTATTTGAATTATTTATTGCTATGCCCAACGGATTTTCATCCTAATAGGTATTAACATCGTATAAAATAAATCTAACTTATATTATAAATGCGAATGTTTAGATGGATGGATGTTTGTTTGAAGGTATCTCCGGAACGGCTAAACGGATCTCGATGATATTTGGCACAGATGTAGAACATAGTCTGGAAGAACACATATGCTACTTATTGTGTTTTTTTTATTCTGTACGGACGCAGTCGCGGGCGACAGCTTCTTTATGTATATTGCGCGATGATTCACATATAATAAAGAGCATAATTCGGAACTATAGATCGAGAGATAACATTAAAATGGCATATCCTTATAATAATACGTTTTAAAATATTTTCTAAATGCAGCATATTCTTTTATTATTGAACTAGCTGTCAACCGCGACTAAGTCCGCGCGGAACGGACAGAAAAACTGAATTAGTAGCCTATGTGTTCTTCTAAATTATGTACTGCATCTATGCCAAATTTTAGTGAGATCCGTTTAGCGCTTCTAGAGATACCTTCTAACAAACATTCCATCCATACATACATTCGCACTTATAATATTGGTAAGATTAGTTCATATTTTCGAGAGTTCATGTAATGTGGATATAGTCGAGTTTCTCTGTAACATTTTATGTTTAACTATTAATAATTATGTAACGAGAGAGACTGATAGATTGTATTGTAATGAAAGAATCACGGCTAAGATATTCTGATCGGAAGCATAAGTCGAGATAACGATACAAGTCGACTCATATCTCCCCATCGTAATTACCAACTATCGATCAGTATTTAGGTAACACTAATTGGTGACAGATTTCTCTTCTAGTACATGAAGTCGACTCGAACTCGAAAAACAAAGTCGATATCGAATCGTTAAATGGTACCTACACTAGCTAGGTATAATGTTTAAAAGTTTAACCGTCAATTTTCAAACCTCTCACAAATGGATAGCATCTAAAGATGCGATGCATTAATTCGACATTGCACTGCACTGCAAGCGGCGGCAGTGCGTTTGACGGCTGTTGAATTTTGCGGACGCTTAAGATCGTTCGGTAACCAAACCGGTCGGACACCTCTGGCTCGGTCGTCTTTTGGCGACATCCGCAAAAACGTGCGCCCGAGTACTTCGGATTCCCAATCGACGCCCGACCGACTGCTTCACTCGTTACAGCCTCGGTGCACGGGGCCTAAACCGGTCGCAATGCGATAGCAACTGCATAAGCGGTGTAAGACGCGCGCATGTCTATTAGATTAGCTCAGTTTACCGTTTGCGAATCGGTAATTCATGAAACCGAAGACAAGAGGATGATGATTTAATCAAAATAAAAAATATATGTTAATAGTGGTAGAAAAATTAGGTAATATTATGAAACTGGTTTTTATTTTTCCAACCAACTTTTGTTAAAACGAGAGAGATATTTAACTTTGGTAGTCGTCGCCTACACTTCATTATCTGTTTGAATTATTCAATGTATAGATTCAATTTTTAATTACCTACGTTTAAATACTAGAGACGAGCAATGAAAAACATATAGCAATAAATTAAAAATTAAAATTTATATATGTATGTTATGAATGATATAAAAAGATTATTATAAAAGTTTAAATTATAAAGACGTGTGTATATAAATATCAGTTGCCGTCAAACTTGTTTCTTTTTCAACAAACTCGCAGACGCGAGTTGTGTGTGCGTATAAATAATATGTTATGAAAATTATTTTATTCACACCATTTATATGCAAACACATCACATCATATGATACTGTAGCTGTGATTTAGAGTAGAGATAGTATATTAATTTGTTTTTCGATCTCGAACATGATAAAAAATACAGAGGATTAAATTTAGAGTTCGTGTTTAATTCTTAGCTAAGTAGCCGATTGGAAAAGGGTACTAATACACTAAAGCCAGACTGGAAACTACCATTTGAATTATCCGATTTATATTTGTGTACATTGATAGAATGAAGAAGGGTGTAACCGGCATCGATTAGTATGCATTTTTGTCGCGTATTGGTTCTCAATAGCAAGCAAAGTGGCTCAGATGCAAAACTGCTATGCGTCCGTCGCAAGACCTCTGAGGGAATGCGCCGCTCTTACAGATTTTATGCACCGTTGCGATCGCGTTCACATTCAATCGCTCTTTTTATAAATTACTCTGCCGACCCTCATACGGGTACGGCTTGTATTCATAATAAACACGTTCAATCGGCCTGCTTATGCGCCAATTAAATATTTATAAGGGCGTCCTTCTGAATTTAGCTCCGCGGCTCGTCAGTTTATTGGTTTGCATTTTTTTTATTGTTATGGGGGCTTCCTTTCGTCGCACGGTAATACTAACCCTTTGGCTTTACATTTTTTATTTCTCTTTTATAATCTCAATGAAAGCTGAAATCTGACTGAAGCATACGATGAGTTTTATTTTAATTAAAACTTGATTGATTGAATAATGTTTTGATTGTTTCTGCAATGCAATTGACGTTCAGATCACGCTATTGGATCTTGTATTGTGCAACAAAATCAGAATAGTTAGAACTAATTAATTAATGTAATTAGCGTCATAAATAGCCAATCTTCATAAATTTAAGATTCATGCATCGGTTACATTTTTTTTAGTGTTTAATACACTATGGATTACTTAAAGTAGTAGTAATATTAAGTTGGCGTAAAATTTATCCATATTCCCTATTATTGCCGTTGGTAATTTTTGGGGCACGAATTATAAGTTTAGTTAAGTAAGTACGTAGTGGCCATGATATCGAGAATTTATCATGTTACCGGTACGCGGTGCTTCGATTGGGAACAGGATTATTGCGTACTAAAGGCGCGTCAGGAGGGCGCGCAGGGAATCGGGATAAGCCGGTCCGGCGAACGACTTGCCTACGTCGTTTAATAGAGCCCGTGACAACTGCGTATAGGGCTGACCATACGTAATTGAATGTATACGTACCATGTATGCAAATGAATGGAACACGTGTGCCATTTTTTGTCGACTTCACTGCGCATTGAGGTCAAGAAGTGTTTTAAATTTTTATAGAATACTTATTGAAGTGAATCAAGATCCAGCCACTTTGGTTTGTGTAAAGTATTATATATTGTATATGAGAAGAAATTGACGTATAAGAGTAGAATTTTGTTTCGTATGTAACTTTTAATATTTACTTAATAATTAATTAGAAATAATAAGTTTTATTTTATTGTAAAACAACCCTAGGATATGGGATCGAGTAATGCAAAACGAGGCGGCTCTAGTATAAATCGTTTACATGGTTGTCGGCGTAAACTGGTCTCGCTCGGGCGCTCGACGGCCGCTGTGCCAGGAAGCCGCCACAGATGCCATCGACTGTCCGAATTATAGCCACTGCCACTGTCCAACCCTTATTGTCCTATCACTAGACTTGTACTACTAATGACAACTCGTCTTTATTAGCGCTTAAATATAAAATGTAGGCTTTTTTAACAATAGCAGTTTTTATAATGGAAAACGTATATTTTTCACTTCTATAATAATAAAATGCTTTTTATTTCATCTACTAAATATAGAATGACCATATTAAGAGTGATGTATTTTACATACTGGTTTATACGGCATGTAGTGCGGTTAAATCTTGTATAGTCTGTGCGTTTGTTATCTCTGCATTAGAGTTATTAGAGGCTGGTATCTCTCGCATCGCGCCACTGCGATTGTTTCCGAACGCCACCGCTCGCCGCTCGCCGATCGCCACCCCTTTGTAATTGACCACTGTTTATCTCCTCGCCTGTCTCTTATTTTGTATTGTAGCATCCTATTATTATACGTAAAGTAATGTTCCTTGTGCTAATATAAATTATTCAGTCAGAATTTATAACACTGCTAAATGAGTCTATAGAAAGATCAGAACTGTTGACATCGCTATAATTCCTAGGAATTATTAATATTGGCTTGATTGGTAATAATGTAATACATTTTGCGTCATTTTATGAGCGCTATTAAACGTAGCTTAGAAACTTACAATGTTTCCAATGTTTCGAAATATCTTTAGATGTATTTCGTAATGTGTAATGTTTCGATTTAAATAAACCTTGCAAAAAAAATTGGGAATAATTATTGACTTCGAGGAGTTTTTATCTTCCTTCAATTAGAGTAAGCACGGCTTGGAACAGCCGCGTCTGTAGCGGATGTACGATTGCGTGGGAATTTAGTATCATCCTCCCTTTCACGGAGTTGTATTTTTATTTAATGTGAAAATTTAATTTTCATAACTGCAGGTAAATAATTGTATAGTTTAAGAGTTCACTGATCTCCCTTTTTAATATAGCAGACAGCAACTGGGTTCGTATTTACTTTTCACTTGTAAGTAAGCGCTTAAGATTGCAATTGATAATTTCATCGGTGCCGGTTGAGAGGAGCGAAATAAGTTGCTAACGATCTTTCGAAGTCAAGGTTAATTGCGATGTTTTTTTTATTACAGACATCTAATTTTCACTGTAGATTACGAAAAAAAATAAATGCTTAAATATACTTCTTTACGTAAAATAAACAACTTTACCGTATTAATTAAGAAATGTATGTGTAAAGCATTCTATATGTGAATCGGATACAGATGGTATTTTAATGGGGGTAGTCGTAACTTACCGTTTTTTCTCAACCAACTGTTTACCACGCATTAACATATCGTCACTAGCAGTAACTTTACGATCACAGTCGCAGGGCGAGGTGCTATTATCCACGGCCGCAGGACCCGTCTAGTTACCCGCTAGGGTCAGGACTCTAGCCCGATCCTACCGATCGTTTTCTCAACGATATTATGGCATCTACTGAGGTATGTTTGAAACGTATCGTTTTATAGCCACCATTACTTTACGAGCTCCCGATTGTTTGTGCTATACAATAGCTTTTATTATACAATATTTAACTTTCAATAGCGTCATGCATTAACTGTGCATATTTTGCACTGGTAATGGAAAATTTAAATGTGTACAATTTCAAATTAATATTGTTGATTGGAAATGAAAAATTTCGTTTTTATTAAGTGACTCGTCACCTGCGAGTGCTATTTTGGAATAATTTTTTTGTCATTTTTAATTTGTGTTATAGAACCAGGATTTTTTTTTGTGGTAGGTAACAATTTCCAGCTTCGTTCTAGCTGTAAGCGTCTGGGACCGATCAGTTAGACGTGTCCTTTAGGAGTTGTCTATTTAACGCGGCGGTCGATCACGCTCCTCGCGTCACTGTCGTCGCAGAGATCGTGTACTCGCTATCTCGGCCAATTAATCTCTCGCAGCTATACAGCGGCTTTTGACGCTGTATAACGCGGTGACGAGCCGCCGGCAATATTTTACACGTGATTAGAGAGGCGTCCGCGCGCCGTGCGCCGAGCAAATTGCGCCGCGCCAGACACACGCGGTCACGAAGCCAACCTCGGAGATCGCGGCCCGCGGGAATTTATACACGATTCCATTGTGAATGTTACCCACCTATATTAATTGCACTAAACCAACGTATACTATAACTGACGTATTTGGATATCAGCGATGCCGCTTTGGTAGTTCAAGAAATGTTTACTTTGTCCAAGGAACATATGGTATTGCTTAATTTCCTCTGACAATTTGCTTTGCAAAATGTTCATAATATTATAAACCGCTTTTCCATTATTAAATATCCTTAAAAGTGTACTCTAGAATTTTAAAAGAAAGTTACTTTAAATATACGTAAAGGAACTAGGGATTCGATTCATCATAAAATCATTAAATACTGTTGTAATGGATGAGGGTGCGGAGTGTAACAAATTTACATTTATGTTAATATCATTAATATCTTCCTACTGCACCGTGTCTTTCATAATAAAAAAAAAACAAAAGTGATGCATATAATAGCGTCTTTCCCAAGCGTGTCGGTTTAGTGAATAAATATATGCAGATCGTAGAGTTATCAGGGCGGCGGGTATTCAAATGAGACGTCCCTCTCGGGGCGATGGTATCTCGCGGATAAGGAAGTCCCGACCGCTATCTTGTCATCGTCGGCGGTGTTACCACTGCCACTATACAACACATTACCGATAAGATTTGATGCAGACACTGAAATTGCAATATCATCATATTACGGTGAAATTGCCTTTAAACTAAGCAGGATGTCGGTTTTAAAAATTTTTATTAGACTCCGTCTAATAAACATTTTTATTTCATTTATCATTTGACCAAAAAGTTATTAAAAACGTTTGTTTTTTATCCATTTATATTTAAAAATTAGTCATTTGGGACTCTACCGTATTGTGATATTACGTATTATTCTATAATTTAGTCCACAAACACCTCAGTTTACAACATAACTTCAATAACTACATTGTAGAGTTCTGAGTGTTATTAGGTAGATGGTGGTGTTCCCGTTGGCTTAGCGCACCCCAACTGTGTATACGTTAATTAGGCAGGGTCGGGATCTGGTGATTGTGATCGCCGCCAAAAGTAATGGTGCGCCTAATTCTGAGTCACGCTGTGGCGCCGGTCCGACTTGGATACGTTGCCCGATGCCCGCTCGCATGGAACCGCCCGACCCTTCGTCCCTGGAATGGCTCACTTTTCTTACTGATTGTTATTATATCAAAACGTAAGAGTAAACATCTAAAATAGGTGATGTTATTATGGAATATGTGGTCTAGGCTTTGAATAATGTTCGACGGTTCAGCATTCGCAAATAACACATTTTATTTTGACGTATTTTACAACGCAGCTGTTCAAATACATTTAAAGTGTTTCAATAATACGTAAACAGACGTAATTTTTTAGCATTTTGAATGACGATTAAATATAGCTGATTTTTTTTTCTATTTAATGTTTCTCATTAGTCATTTATTTGTACATCTTCGGTTGTATTGGACAGGGAAAAACCCAGTATTCAGATTGACATGTGTTGACTTTGTCTCTATTCTGTTATATTAGATTGGAAATGGATACGACTGTGACATATAGTTCAGCTGACGTTGAGTAATCCTCTCCCACTCGATACCATTAACGATATCTCGTTATGCCTTTTCGATGGGACCTAGGATTTGTCCCTCCCCATCAAATAGTATTCTGATATATATATGTTCCGTTGCTCGTTTAACAAATATATTATTGTTTTCGTTTATAAAAATAATGCGATTGTTACTGCTACGTATCGTTATTTTATTTACAAGGTCTACTAGCAATTTAAACCTAATGTAAAAAGTATATTTGTGATCTTTATCACATTTACGAGGTACTAAGTTTGCCTGAGATAGTCATGAAGTTTTTTTTTTATATTATAATTAGCTGAAATGGCGAAGCAATCGCTGCCCATAGACATCCACAATAGCACATGCGTTTCCTACCTTTAATCGACGGAGGAGGAGACGCACTGGGAGGATATTTTCCGTTCCTCCATCAAAAAATTAAGGCTCCGGAACGCAAATTCACTATGTGGTTGTGATATTGCACTGGGCGAGCCTTTTTGTGTTGTTCTTGCTGGTGTCTAACATTGTTAAGATTACTCTGCAGTACCTCAATAGGATTCATAAACCTAGATAAATGTATAAAAGTAAACACATTGTTTAGCCTCTCTGTCATGCTTGTAACATGTGTTTTGTGAACCTTGAACGCTGTAAGAACGAATGTTGCTCGCCAGTCGGTGAATCGAATGTAATTAATGAAGGCGACCGGCGACGGATTGAAATGAAGCGAGTGTTTAGTTGGCGTTGATCCCGATCCGACCTCGCGCCGTCCACTTTGTATGAATTTGAGACAAATTATCAGGACCGCCGCGCCGCCCCACACTCCCCGCTGTCTTGATTCGCTTGAGGTCTCAATTGCAGGCTTGCTATTGAGCCTTGTTGTGTGCAATTGGCGCTTTTTATAAAGTACGTTTGTGCATTTTATTGCCGGCTCATTTTAGACTTAATTATCAAGCTGAAGTTCTAAATATGCGCAGGACTTATATATTGGAAACAGTGTTTCAAGTAATCATCTGATACCGATCCGAAGATATTGCTTGCATATTTAGTTTTCTTATAATGTCGTCTTGAAGGTCTATTATGTTCTAGAATGACTGAATGGTTGATATTCTTGATGAATCTGAGAGATAAATGTCTGTGGTTGTAACACACACATATGAAAAAGTACGTAGTTAAAACGAAAAGCAATTGTATTAAGTCTTTTACTCAAAATAACTACAAAGGGGTAAGTTGGAGTGAGTAAAGTGCGATTTCCATCTGAATATTAATTCGGCATTCAATTAACAAGTTGCCAGCGCGACGGCCGGCGTACACCTTCTCGTTAAACAATAGAGTCGCTATGTTAATGACTGTTTGTAGGCGCCGCTCTCACCCCTAGCCCTGCATGCGTAGTAAGTTAACGATCCAACGCGTAGGGTGGTAGGGTGCAGTATGGAATCTGTCAAGTTTGCTGCAATAACTTTTTCGTCGTTTTCTTTTATACGTATATTTTTTCCGTTTTTTTTTATCTCACGTCTATAGTCCGGTCGCGGAGCACGAAGAATTTCGTACATTGAACTGGCATTACCTGTCTCTGTCACTCTCGCGTAAATACAATTAGTCTCGCTCGCCCAGAAACAAAGGCCGCCGTCCTCAGGGATTGTAAACTTTTAGTTTGTTTGTTTGCATAATAAAAATTTGTGGGCTCCGTTAGAAGGATTACCGAAAAGGTTAATTATTGGATAGTTCGAAATGAACAATCGAAACGAATATTTGAAAGACGAAAGTGCAGGCAACATCATCTATTTTATTGCCGGCTTTCCGATAGTTACTTTTTGGTTTTAAAATATTATGCAAATGAATTCTTCACTTCTCGAAATTGAACAATAGAGCAAAGTAACAGTTACTCCGAAACAGAGGAATCGGATTCTGATTTTTGATTTTTTATTATTAGATACTTGTCTAGATGTTATTACTTGTATTATTAAATCTAAATAAATGATTTATATAATAATAATAACTATATTTTATAAGTTGGTAATTTTTCTTTCTCCTTCAAATAATTCATGTAAACCGCACTAAATACAAAAATGTTTGTAACCTCTGTCAGTAGGTAAAGAGGTCATTGTACGAAATTCTTCCTGCTCCGCGACCGGACTATAGGTTATTAATTTTATGAAAATTTGTAAGTCCAACCAATGTATCTGACTATTTCGATACCATTAAATATTAATAATATTATTTTAATTTAATAATGATATTTAGTTATAAGCCTTTGTCGCGAAGTATTATAAGTCGAAAACTTCTTTTTTGAAACTTTTTGTTTGTTTGATGTCCACTCAAACCTTATTTAGAGGTCACGTACCCAAATGACTTCTCGGATCGTCGTTTTAAGCGTCATTATCCCTTTGTTTGTTTTGATATGGTCTTAAAAGTCTCGTACGGAGTTGGCAGGCGTTTTATCTTGTTTTTTCTCTGCACTCGCGTCCGACATGACACGTCTGCCGCATGACGTCACGGCTCGCGAATGTTTTGGCGCGGCCCCGCGCGCGTCTGCGGACCAAATTATTATTTTTAACCAGTGCTCGTCGCGTTGTCTTTGGGTGATTGATGCGACTTGGAGTAACACTTGTACATTTTATATGGACAATTTATAACATGTTTTATTTTTTATTGATTCAGTTTGGCTTTGATTGGAATATTTGTAGCGTATTGTACCTAGACTTTATGCCCTATATTATATTAAAGATTGATGGTTTGTTGGTGCAATAGTTCGGATTTTTAAAAAAGATAATCGCCTTTTTGGGGAAGAACTGGCTCACCTGGTTAAGGAATTAGCTAATATGTTTTACCGCAAAACCGTAGTTTTATTTGATACAATTTATTGAAAAATTATCGTCGTAAAAATCGCCAGGCGTATTGAATGATCGTCGAGGGCTTCGGCGCATCTGCGGTCAGTTGTCACTCGCTATATGCACTACACAAGATCACCGCACTTGTTCGCACGTCGTAGTGACAAACCGCAGCCCACTGGCCACCCCATACCTCACTAAATTAAGTATTATCCTCTATATTATTAATTAGTTGATGATTTAACTGCAGGTTTTACTAAAAAATTTAATAAGCTGTAAACACCTTTGATCAGTTTGCTTCAATATTCTTTTAAGAGCATAACCGATTTCTCTGAACAATTTAAAATGTTACGTTAGAATTTGTTCTAATTGTAATAAGTAAGAAGTTGGCTACGAGATTAGCAATTCTTTAAAAAATGTTTATTACCTATTTATTAAGTTTTAGATGGTTTCGAAATAATATAGATACTTTGTCTTCCGGTAATATCATGACTTGTATTAAATGTAAAGTTCTATTTGATTTGAGGTCGCTCGGACTGCAAGAATTTTCAATACCAAACATTTGCCTTTTTGATGCCGGTTTATTTTTATTAAATGTAAAAAGCCTATATGTTACATTATTACCTATATTTTTTCTCGGTCCGTTGCTCGTTTGCCGCCTTCTCCTATAAAAAAATATGTATATTTACATTGATGCTTTGTCGTGAATATTTTTCTTAGGGTAATTATTTGATGTTATCCTTCAGAGTATCTTTAGAAGAATTATGTAGTTCGGTGACTGCGACTTCTTCAGCGCGAAATAAAAGCCTAATTCACGTTAAAATCAGAGATCACTTGGAACTAAGGCGAATTTGCGGACAGACAAAAATTTTTAAAATTGGTTTCTTTATTATATGTAACGCAATATCTACATCATGTGCACGAAATGATTTTTCCTCGTATAGGTTTAATGCTATTAACTGTGGGTTTCTGAGACCGAATTCCAGGTTTAAACATATTGTTATGTCAAAGATAATGATAGGGTTGACGACATATTATATACAGAGATTTAGGTCTCAAAACACACGGTAATTTGTTTCAAACTCGGTTATTGTAACACTAGATTTGATTCGGTGCAAGTGTAACTAATATCAATGTGGCAGTAGCGTTCCGCATTCACGGATCTAAATAACTGGCAACGCACGAAATCCGCGTTCTTAATGTAAGCAGACGGACGCCGATAAATCGCGGAGTCGCATCAACTTCGCTCACTACGTCTGTAAGTGTAAACCTGTCGCTCAGCCCCGAGCAAAATATTAATGGACGTTCCGCGAAATGGAAAATAGAAGGTTTAGCGAAAGACCTAGTTTTCATTGAGTGAAGGAAATTTTACTTCATCTATTTTTGCCGTCATATCTATAATGTTTTACTATGAGTATATTTTTTAATTGGAGAAATATGGAGTATGACATTTCTTGCTTTTTATATCTACTTAATTTTGTTAATCCCGATATAGAAATAAAACGATTA